>NC_056732.1:1843969823-1844161841 GCF_019279795.1 Protopterus annectens | reverse complement strand
TTCAAGGTCTGCTGGAGTTGGGGCGAGTATATTAATGTGGAGTCATGGCATATTGTATTAAGGAAGCTTGAGGAATAACAGTATGCAGGTCGTTGATGAAAATAGATAGAAGGGTCCAAGTATAGAACCTTGGGGACACCAGTGCAATGGGGAGATGGGGAGATAGGTTGTTCTCCCACATAACTGCCTGTTGCTATTGCTTAAGTAGGATTGAAACCATTGTATAGTAAGTGTATCAAAAGATAGGTTTTCAGTGTGTTTATGAGAAGTTGGTGGTTAACCATCAAGGCTTTGAGAGATCAATAAAGAGGGCTGAGGATAGAGCGTTGTTATTGCGATTTTTATTTATACAGTTTTAGAAGGATAAAGGCAGTAGTAAGACTTTGAAATGGTTCACTATTTGGCAGTTAGCTAATAAGTTGTTATTATAGGTGTTTTAAAGTTTTCATAGGAAGCATTTCTCCATAATTGAAGCTATAGTATGGCAATGGTCGTTTAATGTTAGTTTCAGTCTTCTAAAACATTTCTTACTGAGCTCTGTTCTCATCTGCTCATGTTGTATTGCTGCCCCTTCATCTATTTCTAGGTATTTATACACCCCCGTTTGTACAATTTTTTATACCTCTTTCCTTCAAGAGGTTTATATTTTCTGAGTTATTCAAATTTCCTGCTATAAATGTTGCTTCAGCATATTTGTTGAGACCAAATCACATTCTTATTACATCTTTAAAGGCCTGAATGACTTGTAGCTGAACTGTTAGATGTTTGTCAGATGAGTAATGCAGTCTTAAATAATCCACAAAAGGCAGGTGACATGTCTTTTGATAAGAATATTTTCTTTCACTCATACTGAATCCATGACCTAAGCTAAGTAAACAGCTTAACAGATTGACAGCAAAGTAACAAAACAATAATGGTTATAAAAAAAAAACACCTTGAAGTATTCCACCCTGGATTTTTATACCCTAGATAGCAATTTATCCCATTTAAATTGTTCAACTGCAAAGTGATTTGCCACTTTTTCATAGTAATTGCAACATAACTTATAAATCTGTGGTGACTGTTGCACATTTGTTATTATTCTATAATCCATGAGTAAGGAATACCATTGAATGCTTTTTTTTGTAATCTATCCATGCCATACTGAGATTTCTGTTCTTTTTCAACTGTCTATTATGACTTGTTTAGCTAAAGATGATCCTTAGTTCAATAGGAATCTGTTTTATTCCCCTTTTGTTCTAATGTCATGATCTAATTTTATCTAGAAGACTATATACTTGGCCTGCATTAATTCCTGCATATGGTTTCTATGTTGTTGATAGAAGACAAGTTATTGAATTATAGTTCTTAGGGTAATCTACAGGTTCAGTTTTTAAGTTGTTGTTGTGTCTTTCAGCTTTTCCAGATTAGGGGTCGCCACAGCGGAACTCCGGTCTGCTAATGAATGGTAGTTGATATTTACGTGCCGAGTTACCAGCCCTGATGCACAACCTTCAATGAAGGTACACCCATTTATGCATGTCTCCACACAGAAGATGCTCTAGCTGAGAATCGAACCAGACAGTGTCTTACTGTGAGGCGACAACGCTACCGCAGCACCACCACCACGAGGTTCAGTTTTTAAGTATGAGCCTATCTTCCCCACTGTTATCCTGACTGGTGTCAGTCATTTCAAGGTGCACCTATGGGTAGTTATTTTCTGAACATTAAATAATGGTGCAAAGATTGTAATACTTTTAACCACATGTTGGACACAGTGAGTGCGTCTTGTGTTTTTCAGTTGGGACCCTTCCTTAACTTTACTTGAGTAACAGCCTTCATTCCAATTCACATCCTCTGTATTAGAATTTGATACTATTTTTGCAATTTTTAATTTCTCCAAGTCTTTTGGGTTTCTAATACCATGATGGGAATGGACCTCATTCCTAAGTCAAAGCATGATTAAAGTTCATGAAATTAGTACTGTTTCACTCTTTGATGTCAGCCAAAAGTGCTCTTTGCAGCACCCGCAATGTGGCCAGTAATGACTCCTTCTGCAATTCGTATGGATATCTAAATATGATTGTAAATTATTTTTGTAAGACCAGTTGTTCCTACTACTATTGGAACTGTCTGGGTATCTTTCTTCCACATGGCTCTCATTACTGCCTGCAGATCAAGGTATTTTATGACTTTGTGTCTCTCTGTATGCAAGACAATGTAGTCACTAGGTGTGGTGATTTCAATGATCAATGGTACTTTTTTCTTCTTTACTTGGACCACTATATCCAGTTTTCTATCATCTGTCTTTTGGAATGTTGGTATTGGGTGATCCCACGTGATATAAACTTCATCATTTTCTATGATTCTCTGGGGCTCATGTTTCCAGTGTTTTTCAGCCACTTCAATACCATAATGTTTGCACAATCTCCAGTGTAACAATCTCACCACATTATTATGCCTTTCAGTATACAGTCCCTCTGCCATAAGAGTCGCAACCAGCAATAAGGTGTGCAACTGTTTCCAATTCGGTTCCACAAACACCTACATATGTCTGTTTCTCCTACATGTTCAATGACTTAGTAAACCTGCATTTATGTAGCCCACTATCTTGGGCTGCCAATATTAACCTTTCATTTCTTGATGTAAATTCACCTCTCCTTAACCATTCCTGTGTTCATTCTTGAGCAACATGAGGCTCTTCCAGAAGTTTTCTATACTTGCAACTATATTTCTGTTTTTTCCACATTTCTTGCCTTCTCATCTGGTCCTTCACCTTATATTCTTTCTTTTGTTTTTTAGCACATTCAGTTGCTGCCTGGTTTTTATCCACTTCTGGATTGATTTCCATTCCTGCTTGATGTCGATATGTTTCTGCTAAATTAAGCAGAGATCTCATCTTAGATTTATTCTCCTCGTGTTTCAAAACTTTCACTATATTTGGATCTTGTGAGGTCAGTAGATATGTGAGGAGTCCCACGATTGCAGATCTATACATGTGATCAATTTCAAGGAGGTCCATCCCTCCTTCAGAACGGGGAATACATAATCTTGGTATACACTGATTTTTATAAATCATTTGATGAGCATGAAGCATCCTTCTTGTTTTAATATCCAATCTGTCCAACACTTTTGGGGGCCACTCAATCACTCCAAAACTATAAGTTATGACAGGAAGAGCAAATTGATTTATAGCTTGAATCTTGTTCCTAGGTGTCAATGCTGTTTTCAAGATTAATTTAAGTCATCTAAAGTACTCCTTACTAAGCTTTATTCGCATTTGTTCATGTTTTATTGCTGATCCTTCATCAATTCCCAAGTATTTATACACCCCCTCTTGCTCAAGTTTATCATCACATTCTTGTCCCAAACTGATGTTTTCCTGGTGCTGCAATTTTCCTTTTTTAAAGGTTGCTTTTGCACATTTATCAAGACCAAATGACATTCCAATATCATCTGAAAAAGTTTTGACAACCTACAGCTGTGCTTACAGTTCCTCATCTGAGCTATACAATTTTAAATCATAGATGAAGAGAAGATGAGATGTCATTAGACTTTGTTGTTTTCAAGAAGCCAAATTATAGCCATGGCCTAAAATTGTTAAGTAAACAGTTTAATGGGTTAATGGAAAGGCAGAATAGCAAAGGTGACAGAGAGTCACCCTGGAATATCCCCCTTTGAATTTTTATCCCTGGGATAATAATCTGTCCTTTATCATGGCTTAATTGCAAAGTGGTCCGCCACTGTTTCATTGTTACTGTAATGTAGTCAATCAGTGTAGGGTGTATCTTATACATTTTTAAGCACTCTTTTATCCATGAATGTGGGATACTATCAAATGTTTTTTTACAGTCAATCTATGCCATACTTAGGTTCTTCCCCTTCTTACAATTCTCCACTATAACTTTATTTAACAACAAATGGTCCTTTGTTCCATATGATTTTCTTTTATTGCCCTTTTGTTCTACTGCCATAATTGAGTTTTCTTCTAAATGACTATAAACTCTGTTGGCGTCAATTCCCGTGTATATTTTGTACATTGTCGGAAGACAAGTTATTGGTCTATAATTTTTAGGGTAGCTTGCAGGTTCACTCTTAAGTAAGAGCATTGTTTTTCCTGTTGTTAACCAGTGTGGTGTATGTTTGGGTGTGCATATAAATAGTTCTTACTCATGGCTAAATCCTCATGCAAAGAAGTTAATACTTTAAGCCAAAAGTTAGTTACTGCATCTGAGCCTGGGGTTTTCCAGTTAGAGGCTTTTCTCAACTTTATTTCAATATCTCTGGCTGTTATTTCATCCCATTTCATATCCTGTACCTTTAAACTTATTCTTTCTTTTACTTCTTCTATCCATTTAGCTACTTTGTTATGTTCCACAGGATCTTCATAGATACTTCTCCAAAATGATACTACTTCCTCTTGTTTTGGCGATCTATCAATTCTATTTACCTTATTTCCCAATTTCTCTATAAAACTTTTTTGGGTCATCAGTAAGTTGTTTATTTTGTGCTTTTTCCTTATATTTATCTTTGTATCTTCTAAGTCTTTCCCCCCGTTTTGAAATTTTTAGTTTGTTATCTCCAATAGTGCACAATAGATCCCGGTCTGTTCTAATATTGCGCATTGCTTTTATCATATCTATCTTTCTTAATATTTTTGTTGATCTGTTCCTTCTTCTATAATCTTCTAACAATAATATTTCTTGTCTTAGCTGCTTTATAGTTTTCTCTATTCGATATTTCCATGATGGTATTCACTTTAGCCTCCTCTTTTCCCTCGCTACCCTATGTTCCTGTGGTAGAATTTATCAGTTATTAATTTAGCAGTACAGTAATATATTCTGTTTACTTCTGTTATATCACACGGGTGTCTATGGACATTCCTAATTACTGTGTTCATTTGTTTTATCAAGCTTCTGACTTTTGGGGATTTATTAACCTTCTGCAGTCTATTTCTCTCATTGATCTTGATATAGCTGTCTTTGTCTATTAAATCAAGCAACTCTTCTCTTAACTCCTTTTCTTCCATACTGAGAGTACATCCCTTGTTTTCCATTTCCTGTGGGCATTCTATAGAAAGTTCTATAGCATCTGCCTGTGGCACATTCTCTTCAAGTTTATCCTGTGTCATTTGTTGTTCTGTCATATGGGAACTCACTGGCCTATCACTCCTCAACATTGACTGCATCAGAGTTTCCACAGTTTCCTGTTCCTTTTCTTGTTGTTTAGCTTCAAGTGAATGTTTACACTGGTTTCCTGTGGAAGGCTCTAAAATATCTTGATTTGGCACCTGAGCAGTTGCTTCCTATTCCACTGATTTCCCCTTGATTTGGATATCCATTGCTGTGTCCTGTTGTGGTGCTTTCTGCATTCAGTTTTCTACACTGAATCCTTCTCTTTGCAGTTGTTCCATTACCTCAATTTCTATTTCTTTGACTTCTCCATTACTCATCTATTTTTCTACTTTTCCTCTTAGTCTTCTTATTTTTTGTATTGTAAAGTTTTCCATATCCGGATTCCTTTGCCTATATTTTTCTTCAACTATCTTTGGTACTGCTCTTTTTGTATTAGTTTGCTTTCTCCTTTGCATAAATATTACACCATATTAAATCTCTTTTCCTTTCCCATGCCCATATTTCTTCTATACGTCTCCTCATCTTCTTGCTATTCGTCATTCTGAGGACTCACTCCATCCTGCTGTGATGTAACCTGTTTTAGATTTTCTACATTAAATCCTTCACTTTGCAGGCACTCCATAATTTCAACTTCTATTTCTTTAACTTCTGCTTTACTAATCATCTTTTCAACATTGAATCTTTGTACTTTTAGTCTTTTTGTTGTGAAATTTTCCATATCTGAATGCCTTTGCCTGTACTTTTCTTCAAATATCTTTGAGACTGCCTTCTCCATATTAGTTAACTTGGCTTTCTCCTTTGCATAAATATTGCACCATATCAGATCTCTCTTTCTTTCCCATGTCCATATTTCTTTTTTATATTTTTCAAATATCTCTAGGTTTTGTTGTTTATATTTTCTCACTTAGTCAGAGGTTTCTTTTTCTAAAGAGATCAAAGTTACTTGATCTATATACTATTTTTCGAAAATGTATATTTGAAGCTTGTAACAGTTTTTCCTGCGGAAGTATTTTTCTTTCCTCTAATTTCTCTCTTAATCATTTTGTATATCTTGTGCCTGGAAATTCTGGGCTTTTTGCATAATAGTAACAATATATAATTTGTTTCTTATCCTCAATAGTCCACTCTATCATCTTTATGGCTCTTCTTTGGCCTATCAGTTTTTGTGATTTTTGTGGACTACTACTTCCTTCTACAACAGGGGGGTCATCCTCCCCCTGAGCCTGGCCTGGTCCATTGTAAGAATGTTTCCATATTTTGAGGATTCTACACTGTCATTTTTTTCCAGGCCTGACACCAGTGCACCTACCAGGATTGGGCACTTTTTTATCATGGGTCTTGTGCACCCAGTTATCTTTTTTTATTTTTGATTTACTTCTGTCCATGATATATGCTATATAAATACAGTCTATATATCAGTGTCGCCTTGATAAGATTTTGTGAAAAAACATTGTCCACCTCGCAAAGGTATTCACCAAGACTTGAGAATGAATTTCATTTCAGCACTACTACTCTCCTTTGCTTGCTGACTTTTCATCTCTCCATCTGGACCCCTTATCTACTTCTGGTTTGATTTCCATTCCTGCTTGATGTCGATATGCTTCTGCTAAATTAAGCAGAGATCTCATCTTAGATTTATTCTCCTCATGTTTCAAAACTTTCACTATATTTGGATCTTGCCCACTGTGGATCCTCTGATGCCTTTTCAAAATACTTGCCTGTCTGAAGGACTTGTAACACAGGGCACATTTAAAGGGTTTCTGGCCAGTGTGGATATGTTGATGAAGCGTCATACTGCACTTCTGTGCAAAACTCTTGTCACACATGGTACATTTATAGGGTTTCAGCCCAGTGTGTGTATTCTGATGGCTATACATATTGCCCTTCTGCCTAAAACTCTTACCACATGTGTCACATTTGTAGTTTTTCTGTCCTGTGTGGGTACTCTGAGTTACCATGTGACCCTTCTGTACAAAACTCTTGTCACAAATGGTGCATTTATAGGGCTTCTCTCCAGTGTGTATATGTTGATGTTTTACCATGCTACTCTTCCATGTAAAAGTCTTGTCACACATGGTGCACTTGTAGAGTTTCTGCCCTGTGTGTGTATTCTGATGCCTATACATACTGGCCTTCACCCTAAAACCCTTTCCACAAGTGGCACATTTGTAGTTTTCCTGTCCAGCATGGGTACTCTGATGGCTTACCATGTGACTCTTCCGTGCAAAACTCTTGTCACACAAGGTGCATTTATAGGTTTTCTGTCTTGTGTGGATATGCTGATGACGTACCATAGTCTTTTTCAATGCAAACTTCTTGTCACACACACTGCATTGGTAGGGCTTCTGTCCACTGTGGGTACTTTGATGAGGTATCATATTACGCCTATGTGTAAACCTCTTGTCACACATACTGCATTTGTAGGGCTTCTGTCCACCGTGGATCCTTTGATGAGATATCATAATACTCCTGATGAGATATCATAATACTCCTCCTTGTAAACCTCTTGTCACACATGGTACACTTGTAGGGCTTCTGACCAGTATGAATTATCATATGTCTTGTTATAGCCTGTCTACTTTTAAAACTCTTGCTACATATGACACAGTTGTAAAGCTTCTCTTTATTGCCTATCTGATCATGTGATGCCATTGTATTATTTTGTCTTTTCCCATTGTGACTTAATTGATCAGTTAAATCATTAATATTGAATGTTACACTGTTGCTGTGATTAAGCTGATTACATGCCATTTCCATGAGAGTTTGTAGATGCATTTCTAGTTTGTTTTTTTTAATCAATCCATCATCACTTTCCTTGCAGTTATTTCTGGTTTCAGAATGCATTCCATTTTCCCTTGTGATTGACATCTTATCTGAGAGAGCTTTGTTAAATTCAGCATCCAGAAGTTTCTCATGGGATGGCCGAAGACTCTGGATCTCAGAGAAATCTGCATCCCTGCTAACTTAAAAGAAAAAACGTGTGTAAGAACATGTTTTCTTACAATGAAACTTACAGTGTAACTTTATTACTGTGTCCTTGCACAAAGCCTTATTTTTATTTCAACTCTAGTAAACAAACAATGGATTGTTGTTACAAAGAATTACAATAGTGAATATCACAAAACTCTACACTTTCATTATACCTTACTGCTCCTTCCAACTACATTTAACAATGCCATATGGTTGTCTGCTTTTCTTATTTCTGCAAATGAGTTTCCAAGAGTTCATGTGGTGCACTTGCCATCTTACTGTTCCTTATAAAATAAATTCCTCCTATTTAGCCCCAACTTCATTTAAGGGCATCATGAGTGTTCTTGGACATGAAAATCTACCTAGGATCTAGTGAAAAGCTAGTATAATTATAGTTATGATAAGAGAAAATAGTACATTAGATTTAAATTTCTAAAGTAATAAACCCCACTACTTTGCAATACAGTGGATTTAACCATTTAAAATCCTCTATAATGCTAGAGCTAAAAACTGTTATGATGGTGTAAATCTCCTGTTGCATTAGGCATATTTAGGAGCTAGTAGGTATTAAATAACTAGACCGCATGCCTTTATTTTGCTACAATATGCACTTTGCCTCTGATGGAATAGTAAGAATGCTTCTCCACAGGTTCACAGTTATATACTATGCTACTGACAACTAGGGCCTTTATAAGCCTAGCTGTGTAATCCATCATAGCTGTATCTCTACGTTCATGGGCTTTTATTAAGAGCGGGTATGTTAGGAAGTTTAGAGAGGTTATGTGGGTGATATCATAGTTTAGACATTACTTTCTGCCTCTGCCTATCAGAAACATGTTTAATATATAAATATTTTGAAGATAATGATTTTATGAATAAACTGTATTTTGTGGGAGACACAAAAATTTTATATATGTCAAATCTTCAATATGGACCAGAAACAATTTTAAATAATAGGACAAACACTTAACGATTTATTCAATAAAATTAATAAAAATGAGACAAAACATCTTTAGACTTGGTAAAATCTTTTAAATACAAAATACTGAAAAATAGAATGCAAAGAGGAAAGTTTAGTAAAAAAAATAACCTTAAACTTACCTAATGTATTAATTCCTTAAAGTTAGATAAATTAGGTGATAGAATCAAGTTGTTAAATAGAGCAAATTACACTGAACTGAATGTATTAAATGCCCTGAAAGAAATAGAAAAGTGACCAGTATAGAAGTATTGCGAGCATTTAGAAAAAGTATAGAAAATATAACAAAATGAATACAATACAAAACACAAACTTTGCCTGTAGGCTAAAAAGCAAACAGCTGGTACGAGGCACGAACTGCGAAAACCCAGTATTAGCACTTGTATTCCTTTTTAATGGACATGGAACTTCAACAGAAAACAAATCACTAGCAAATTAATTAGTTTAAATACTACAAAAGTCCCTCCTCCATTTATGTAATAAGTCACATATCCATTCATAAAGACAGTAACTACATTTAAAGTGACATTACAACAAAATGTCACAAAATGTAACATCTTATGATAACATGTAAAATTTTAAATAAATCATTAAATCAAATTCAGCTTAAAAATACTCTAAATTAATATTTCCATTCAGCTATTGAAAATGCTCTGACCTTAAAAATATCTGCCATTTAAATACTTTAGCATTCAGGACATTGTTGTAACCATAAACAAAACTTTCAGTATTAATCTGTTCCAAACCACTAAAGTAAAATTTATGAAAATACTTAGACTCCAAACTATGCCTAACCAAAGCATTAGAGATATCTTTGTCTTTAATTGCTTTAATATATTCTCTAATCCTAAAACATAGTTCTCTTACACTTTTTCCCACATATAATTGTGAACAAGTGTCACAGCTGGCCAAATAAACAATACAACAACTATGGCAGTTATATCTCCTTTTGGCTATATATGTGTAATCAAGATGTTCAGAGTAAAAGGAACTTTTGTTACTAATATATTTTTTCATAATAAAAAGACTATGTTACCAAAAATTATATTTTATACAAACTATGGCTTAGTTTTCTGATAAAACTCAAATAAATAAAACTGATAAAATTACTAATATATTTTAATGGTAAATCTAATAAATCTAGGGATAGTTTTGAGAATGACATTAGAAAAATAGGATACAGGGAGATTGGAGTTTTCCCAAAATAATATCTTAAAAATGCATTCAGCACTAAAACTATAGTATGCTATTTATCGAGTAGTAATCAAGTTAATTGGAAAAAATGCATCTAAATCATTGCAGGATCAATAAAACTAAATTAAATCATATATTAATAGATAACATGTTCTGGCTTATAATCCCAATTACACTCAATATAACACATACAAATTTCTTGAATAAAATTACAGCAATAACATCTTTAAAATATTCAAAAACTCAATATAAACATGTTATTTAAAATCTGAATTTTTATTACATACTCACTATGTGTTAATAAAGGTGTGTAAGAACCCTGCAAATGTAAACAAGATATCAAACCATTATGGGAAAATTATATCTGGTACAGTTATACTGAAAACACAAAATAAAGGCTGTTGGAAAAAAATAATAGAATAAGACTGAGTTCATAGGTTGGTACTAGACTATCAGCCCTAAGGCCTATGCAAGCCTAGCCATAAAAATTCCCTGGAAATTTTTTCCCACGATACTTACTTCTCTGGGCCCCTGTCTAGTAGGGTGACTGACATGATCCCCGGGGTGAATTTCCTATCTCCCATCCAATCATCAAGGTTCCTTTTGAAGTGGGCCAATGAGGTGCTCTGCTTGACATGTATGGGCAATCTATTCCAGAGTATGGGGAGTCTCTGGGTCAGGAACCTATCCCTCCAGCATGTTTTGTTCATTGTGATGATAAGGTTTAGATCCCTGGAGCGTGTGGCAATGAGGGATTGGGATTTCTTTAAGTGGAGCATATCCAACAGCTCAGGGTTTGACATGGCCTTGTATGTTAAGCAGAGATCACCTCTGAGTAGACGATATGCCACAGAGTATAGCTGGAGTTTTTTTAGACGGTCAGCATATGGCATCTGCTTTAGGCCTGTAATTCTTTTAGTGAGGTATTTCTGTGGCCTTTTCAGCTATTGCAGATGTCTTGTGAGGTACATACCAAATGGGGCATTATACTCTATAATGGGTCTAATGAGGGATGAGTACAATGGGACAATGACCTCCTTTTTTCTGGATGAAAAGCCCTTAGTGATGAGGTGTGCCACATAGAAGGATTTCCTGACTGTTGTGGTGATGTGGTTATCGAAAGTGAGACCACTGTCCACTTGTGTCCCTAAGTCTCTCATCACACTTTCAATGTTTAGTGTCCTGCCAACTATGTGGTAGTTCATGGGTACATGTTTTTTTCCAAAGGGGATAACTATACATTTCTTGGCATTAAGCTTGAGCATATGGCTCTGGCGCCAGGCATCTGTTTCTAATGGGCCCTTTTGTAGAATATCCACATCATTTGGGGATTCAATAATGGCTCCCAGTTTGCAGTCATCTGCAAACTTTGTTAGCCAGAGTCCCTTAGTGTTGGCCTGTACTTCAGAGAAGTAGATGCCAAACAAGAGTGGTCCCATGACTGAACCCTGAGGTACTCCACTTGTCACTTGTCTGGAGCTGGATTTGGAGTCGGCTACTTTTACAGTCTGGGTTCTGTCAGTAAGCCAGTTGGCAACCCATTGAGTGACGTAGGGATTTATGCCCAGCTTAGTAAGTTTATCTATGATTCCAGAGTGGGAGATGGTGTTGAAGGCCTTGGCGAGGTCCAGATAGGCTGTGGAGACTGCCTTACCCTCATCCACAGCTCTGGAGACCGATTCGAAGAAGTCAATCAGATTCAGGAGACAAGATCGGCCCTTCAGAAACCCAAACTGGGTGGGGTCCAGTGTTTGAAGGTTGCCAATGTCTTTGTTTATAAGTTCCATGATAATGCGTTCCATGCCCTTGCAGATCAGGCTTGTCAGACTGATGGGACGGTAGTTCCCGGGATCCAAGACAGATCCTCCCTTATGGAGCGGGATACGTGTAGCTGTGCGCCACTCAGTGGGCACGAAGCCTGAGGTGAGGAAAACAGAATGGCTTGGAAAAAAAATCAATAAGAGATTATTTCAAAGACAAAGTAAACTTTATTGTCATTTAGAGCGACACATGTGTAGCCTAAACAAAATTTTGTGCATCAGCTCAATTCTTGAGATTACAACGGAAGGTGAAACAACACATAAAAGTAGAGGAATAATCATAACTAACAAATACAATACTACCCCAATACATGCAAGAAAGAGCAGAGACATTTACCAACATTCATATATGAAAAGAATACCCTTCCCTGAGTTAAATTAATTACCCTATTTAAAGGGTTCCTATTATAACCTCAAAGTTGTAAAAGTTCGAATGTCACATGGTCGGCACCATATGATTGAACTTTTACAAGTTCAAAGGTTAAAACAAATGGTTCCGTACAGTGCAGAATGGGAAGATTTCCCTTTTCTGCACTGAAGTGGATCTCGGAGTTGGTATATTTAAGTAGCGAGGGTGTGGGGTGTGCATGGGGGCTTACCCCCCTGCTCAGAGCATTTAGGCAAGTTTTTCTTTTTTTTATTCTTTTATTATATATTCGATGTTTCAAACTTTGCTCATATGCTGTTGATCATAAGAGGTTTGAAGTTTTGAAGCTTTGAGTACAGAATATAGACCCTATTTAAAGTAATACAAAACACACTACATATTGAAATGCATATGTTATTTGTCCAATATTGCACTTCAGGGAGTTAAACAATACTAACAATGGCTATAATAAATAAATATTGCACGTACTTGGAATATATGTAAACATATATTGCACAAATAAATAAAAATTGACTTATTATATATGCTTCCAGACCCCTGGGACTAGTGCCCGAGCTCAGAAGTCTAATCACTGTAGGGTAGAAACTGTTACTTAATCTTGTAGTCCTGTAGTGAATACTGCAATATCTCCTTCCAAATTAACCTGCAAGAAGGTTAAACAGTCCATGCGCAGGATGTGTGTTGTCATGTATTATTTTGGTGACCTTTTGGATGCTTCTTGCAGAATAAAGATGTTGTACTGATGGAAGACTGGAACCGGTTACCTTCTCTGCAACACTCACTACTCTTTGTAGCGCCTTCCTTTCTGTAACTGTGCAGCTTCCAAACCACACTGTGAAGTTGCAGGTGAGGATACATTCTATTGCACCTCTATAGAAGGTGGAGAGAATATGAGGATGAAGCTTAGCTTTTTTCAGCCTTCTTAAAAAGTGGAAGCATTGCTGTAGTTTCTTAACCAGTTGACTGGTGTTTCCTGACCACAACACATCTTCTGATATGTGTGTACTCAGCAATTTCATACTCTTAACCGTCTCCACACTCTCACCCTTGATCCTGAGCACTGTGTGGTTTGTTCTCCTTTTCCTGAAGTAGATGATAATCTTTGAGTCTTGCTTACATTCAGATCAAGGTTGTTCCCCTCATACCAACTGATCAGAGATGCCACCTCCTCTGTGTACACCATTTCAACCTTGCTTGTGATGAGCCCCATGACTGTGGTGTCATCAGCAAATTTGATGATACAGTTGGACTTTTGCTTAACATAGCAGTCGTGGTTCAGGATGGTGACTAGCAGTGGGCTGAGAACACATCCCTGTGATGCACTTTGATGTGTTCTTACCTGAACTTACCCTCTGTGGTCTCTCAATCAGGAAGCCCAGGATCCAGTTAGAGATATTTACTGATTCCTAAATGTGCCAGTTTTTCTATCAGCTGCATTGGTACCATGGAATTAAATGCAGAGCTGAAGTGTATGAACAGCATCCTCACATAGTTGTCTTTGCCCTCTAAATGCTCAAATGAGATGTATCTACTGATATGGCATCAGCCATGGATCATGTAGCTCTGTACACAAACTGCAGAGGGTCAAAATCAGGAAGTAGGCATGAGAAAGATGCTTTTTGATCAACCGCTCAAAACATTTCATAGCAGTGGATGTCAGAGCAACTGGTCTGTAGTCATTAGGGTTTGAGGGAGTCATGACAGTAATCAATGTTTTAATGGCACAGACATATAATACTTTAAACTCAGAATATATCACAAATACAACATAAAGAAGCGAGTTATAGTATCAAAATTAGATAAAACAGTGACCACAAAACAAATACTTCTGAATATTATATTGGAAACAATATAATCAAACTTTTCTGAAGCATTACCCTACTGGTGGATAAAAACTGAACTCTCAAGTTTCAGTTGCCTGAAGTGCAACCAGCCAATGAAAGGAGTTCCTGCACAGGAAATAACTGTTGGTGAGTAGCACCAGCAGTGATGGTCTCTTTTGGGAAGTCTCCCCCTTCTTCAAGTTAGTATGACTGTGGAGTTGGTGTAGATACATCTAGAGCATGGTGGTTTCCCTGTGCATAAAAACACTGTTTGTTTTTTTTGGCTATTTTTTTCAGCAGTGGAGGGATTTTGATCCTTGGTGCATCTGATTCTTTCAACTCTTAGTGGAAGTCTTCTAAAAATAAAACTCATACTAAAAACCACAAACAGAATAGCCTTCTCTGTGTTTCATAAAGTGGCTACTTGGAATTTGTAAATAAAACCATTTACATACCTGGTAAAAGAGCCAAGATAAACAAGGGAAGAAAAACAAGAAATTGTAAATGTAAAACTATACTTAAACCACTATTAAATAATATTAGAAAGTATGTCTACTGTTTTTAAAGTGCTGTGAGTGTTGTTTTACACAGGATTCCTTTGTCTGGGTATTTAAATTGTAATAAATATCTTCATAGTCTATACTAGCCATAGCAAGAAAAATAACTAAAATTTCATTGAAAGAATACAATTCTAAATTTTTAGATGACGTGTAACTTGTGAAAAATGTTTGTGATAAAGATGTCATTACTTTGAATGCCAGAAACACTCAACAGAATATAAAATCTCATCTGTAGCCAAAGATTTCATCCCTTTTAGATATATATCCTTGTCCCACTCCCACCTAAACTAGCTAATCTCCGCTTCCCCTTCCCCTCTCAGCTCTCACACTTTACCACAACTACTCATTTAAGGTCTTTATGATATCCTACCAACGTTGAATTTCTTCCTGAAGGTAATTGTTTGAGAAAATCTAACTTTTTATATTATATTTTATATAGTTAATATGTACCATGGCTGTTTAAATCCTCAATATTACTCTTGTATTCTAACATGTTCATTTACAAGTTGTATTCTGGTTCTCCTTTGTATATATACACTTGTATGTTAATATTTTATGATGTTTTGTTTTAGTATTTGTTTATCTGTGGAGCTTTTCTCCTTGGGTCTCCACTGAAAAAGGGCTCTGCAGCCCAGTCAGACTAACCCAATTAACAAATGTCAAAGAAAATTAAATATATGATTCTGATGCCTCCCTGAATAAATAAAACTAATAACATTGGTACTTGTCTGAATGAAACAATATTTTTACAGCAGAAAAATAAATTAGAAATGAACTTGTACTAAGTATAAATAGTTTTAGCTGGTTAATATATTCTAGAGAAACAGCTAAAACTTGAGACAATTGTATTTATTATTTTATGCATTAATGCAGAATAATTTTTGTACAATATGTGACTGAAATATAATGGAAATGGGATGTGCAATATCTCAATAGAGCATAATTTAAAAAGCTATAAGTCATCAGTTCATTACAGAGTCCACAATAAACTTTCTTATGAGTAAGATTTAAGTTGATTATGTTACAAATCCAATGCACTAACATTCACCTCCATTCTATAGCTGCAATATCAGTTGTTTGGCAAAATAGGAAAATGTAGGAAGCTGACAAAGTGTATACTCATATTTTGATACGTTTATTAACTGGGTATGCACACTGGGCACAAGTATCCATTTTTCTGTAGTGATCCAGGAGCAATGTATGGTCAATTGAGGTGCTCAGAGTCACACAGTAGGCAGCTGTAGGTGAAACAAATCAAATTCTGTATCCTTGATAAGGAAGCACCTCATTAACAGCTCAGAATCTTCATCCTCTGTGCTAACTGCTAGACCAATAAACACAAAATCACCACATTTCATACAGAGAAGATTTCCATACAGTGCCGCATAAGTGAGAGAAATCTCTGTCAGTGGAAACAAATGCAAAAATATGTTAAGAATGAGAGGAGTGGAAGGACAAAGGTTCACGTGAATTAGAACAGTGTGTCACAGCTGGTGGTCTGCCATACAATAATCCATGAAGAGAGGTTTATAAAATGAATGTCAACAAGACAAGTAAACCAAAGGAGAATTGGTAGCCAATCGGCTTGACTGGAAGGCAATGATGAAGGTTCTTGCTGGCTCTAGTGACAAAGAGACAGATACAGTTTAGTTTCTGTAGGTTTTTGGAAGTAGAGGAGTCAATGACACGTGAAGAGCATTCAAGGGTGGGCAACAGTATATCCTTGACAAGTGTCAGCCTGCCATGCTTAACTAGGAGATTATTAATAAAATTACATGTATAAAGTATAAAAGTAACTTTATTTCCAACATGGAGAAGTGAGTGAACATGAGAGATGGATTGAGTGAAATCCCAAGATATTTTATAGATTTTGCTACAGCTTTAGTGAGCACAATCAGGGCAGCTGAGGCCCCAATTGTCAGGACACATGCTAAGATGCATTCAAGCTCCAAAGCCATCATGTTTTCTTCTGAGATTAGCAATGAATCCCCCAAGGTCACAGTCATGACATGACTTGAGCTAGCAGCAAAGAGAGTTTCATATGGTGTCTCCAGAGCTGTCAGACTTCCAGATAACAATGTCATCTGCATAATATCTCAAGTATTTTGGAACATAAGGGAGTTGATACAGATGATAAAAGCAATAGACACTACCAAACGGAAGTAAAATTGGTCCATTTTGGATAAACATCTTTGAAGACACTGTTGAACATAACAAGGATGCCTAATGGACAGAAGCATTAAAATAAATGGTAAAAAGTTGTAACATAGAGGATATGAAATGAGAGGAAGTATCACCTACAAAAACTGAGAAAAAAATTAAGAAAAGCTTCTAAATGCATAAACTCCAGGTCCAAATGTAATATCTAACTTCTGGAGAAAGTAGCAATGGTCTTATATTTACTAATATCCACCTACTACCTAAAATGGCACCAAGTGTGAAAGATGCAGTTGTTTACTGATATTGGATGCAAAACTCACATAAAGACATTACAAATAACAGGTTGTTACTATTTCTACAATTGTTAAGCATCTGGTTGGGTTTGTTTGTTCTGATTTTTGGTGGCTTTGCAGTTGCCTGCCCTTACTGTAGATTTGATCTGGGACCCTCCTCCCAGTCTAGTGTCATTACCTCATTCTACCTAATCCAGGGAGAAGATTTGAAAAGGCCAACCCAGTTAGTTTCTGCTCCTTCTTTCCACTTTACAAAAAAAAAAAAAAAATTCTAAGCTTGTTTCCTGCCTATCATGTAAGTCGTCTAGTCCAGATACAGATTTGCTATATCCAGGACTGTTTGTAAACTTCTGAGCCCCCAAGCCTTTCTGTGTTGGAGGGAAGCCTTCTAGCTTAATTTTGTTTCTTAGAACTAGCCAGTTTTCTAGTTCAGCACTCACATCTGTTTCTTTGAGCTCAGCACTTATTCAGAACTCATTGTAAGCACTAAATAAGCTACAAATTACTATAGCACTCAACTTTCCTCACTTGTCTAGAGGAAAACAATTTTTAGTACTTAATAAATAAGCACCTATCTAGGCATGTCTAAGAGTCAGCTTCCGGTGTTTTCTCCTGTGTACCTGATGAATCTGGGCATCTTGGGGCAATGCAGCAATTACCTCATGTACATAGACAACCCTCTCCTCCTACCACCCAACACTACAACCTGTGAGAGATGCACTTATATAGCCAAACTGGAAGCAAAGCTCTCTTCACCCAAGACTGGACTAGACAGTCAAGAGGAGAAGGTAAACACTTGCACCACACCACACTCATCACATAGTCCCTCAAAACCTACACCACCAAAACACACATAAACACACAAAACACACACCTACATTCACGGAGGCTCCCAAAAAAATCTACCCAAGCAACAGGGACCTGCAAAGCAGAAATGCAAGCAACCTCCACCCCCACACAACCCAAATGACACATAGCCCACAAACTCAGTGTGCCACTCAACCACAGCCCGTAAGGCATAACAATGTACCCAACACTCTAATCATAGGTGACTCTATAGTCAGGCACACTGATGTTCCACTCACCAGGCTAAACAAGGAGAAAGTTACTGTCAGGTGCCTGTCAGGTGCCAGTATCCACCACATAACGCATGCACTCAGGTCACTCCACAAAAAGTACAAATATGACTCTGTCATTGTTCATGTTGGTGTGAATGACCTGAGACATACCTCCCTGGACTACATGAAAAGAGACATGGAGGAGCTATCTGATCTTGTAGCCCAGGCAGGTATGATCCTAGCCCTGAGTAGCATGCTGCCATCACCCAGAATGATACCACAGTACAGGGACAAAATGATTGACTTCAACAATTGGCTAAGCTTCTGGTGTCGTTCTAAGGGGATCCAGTATCTGTCTGCCTGGGATGACATGATCGACAAACCACGATGCTTTGCCAGAGATGACCTGCACCTGTCGCCCTTGGGATTCCAGATATTGGCTAAGGCTCTTGCCTCCCCTATAGTGCCTTTTTTAGGCAAGATTCAAATGACAAATTCACCACCGTAACAGGTACAAGCAAGCAAAATCTGAGGGTAATGCTACTTAATGCTAGAAGTCTAAACCTCAAAATGCACTCAGTTGAGGCACTTCTTAAAATGGAGAACATCGACATCTGTGCAGTGACAGAGACCTGGTTCAAAGCTTCAGAGAGCACCCGTGCATTACCAGGCTATAATTCATACCACACCTTTCGGCCACCTAACCTGGACCGAAGCACTAAAGGCAGAGGCGTGTCCATATTCATTAGGGAAATCCACACCTACAGGCTAGTTGCTCAGCATAATGCATCCGAGATTATCCAAGTGCAACTAACTCTGGGCAAGACCGCAATCCAAATTGTAGCTTGCTACAGATCCCCAACCATGCCCCAGGATTCCCACTCCTCATTTCTTGATACACTGGAAAATATTAGGGTACAAGCTAACACCCTAATAATGGGCAATTTCAATTACCCCACCATTAACTGGGAAAACTACTCATGTACCAACTCTTGTGCTCAACGTTTTTTGGAATTCATAAATTCCAACACCTTGGATCAACTTACCCACACCCCCACCAGGGGCAGCAATATCCTAGACCTGGTCATTACCAACATGGGCAACCGGTGTTCCACACCAAAGGTCAATTTCTCATTGGTCAGATCCGACCACAAGCAAATCACCCTAGACATCCACATCCCACTCCCACCCCTCATTAGGGAAGCCACCATAAAAAATTTCTCCAAAGCCAACTTCACGACACCCATGCTGACAGACAATAGAGGTATGACTGCTGAATCCTATACAATTGTACTTTATAAGCACTTACACAAGTGCATGGATCATGCAATCCCTAACAGAACCAAGATGCTATCCTCCAAAAAAAGGAAGCCAATCTGGTCCCCTGCCACAAACAAACTCTACAACAGAAGAAACTGTTGCAAAAAAAAGTAAAATCCTATGACCGGAGAAACTCTATGGTCAGCCTCAGTAAGAAGCTGAGATCCCTCATAAAATCCTCCAAAGCTAGTTACAAAAACAAAATCGCCACTGATTCTAAAGACAACCACAAAGCATTCTACAGCTATGTCAAGAATCTCAACAGCAACACTCAGATCTGCTCTGAGTTACAGCACAATGGCACTAAATATACAGAACCAACTGATATTGCCAACATCCTGGCAGATAGGTTCAGTGCTAACTTTACCCCTGTCTCATCCTCTAAAGGGCCCATCTCTATACTGGAAGAATGCAAAGTTCCTGTAATTATGGCTGCAGAGGTAAAAAACACACTCTCCAAAGCCAAGAACACAGCATCCATGGGACCTGACAACATCCCAGGCTGTGTTCTACATGAACTACAGAACGAACTGGCACCCCACCTAATTACCATGTTCAATCATAGCCTCACCTCTGGCTTTGTGCCCACTGAATGGCACACAGCAATGGTTATCCCACTCCACAAAGGGGGAGCCACCACAGACCTCGGGAACTACCGCCCATTAGCCTGACGAGCCTGGTCTACAAGGCTATGGAATGTATCATCATGGAACTTATAAACAATGACATTGGTAATCTCCAAACTCTGGACCCTACCTAGATCGGGTTGTAAAAGGCAGATCATGTGTCCTAAACCTAATAGACTTCTTTGAAGTGGTCACCAAAGCCGTAGATGAGGGTAAGGTGGTTCACACCATCTATCTAGATCTCGCTAAGGCTTACAACATCATCCCCCACTCTGGAATTATAGATAAACTCACTAAAGTAGGTATAAATCCTGATGTCATAAGATGGGTTGCCAACTGGCTCACTGACAGAACCCACACTGTGAAAGTAGCAGACTCTAAATCCAATCTCAGACCAATGACAAGTGGAGTACCACAGGGTTCAGTCCTAGGTCCTCTCCTGTCTGGTATCTACTTCTCTGAAGTACAGGCTAACACAGAAGGTCTTTGGCTAACAAAGTTCGCAGATGACTGCAAACTAGGAGCCATAATAAAAACTCCTAATGATGTGGAGATCCTGCAAAAGGGCCTCACTGAGACAGATGCCTGCTGTCAAAGCCATGGCCTCAAGCTCAATGCCAAAAAGTGCATTGTCATCCCTTTTGGTAAAAACTCTGTACCCATGAACTACCACATAGGCGGTAGTCTCCTTAACACCGAAAGTGTGATAAGAGACCTTGGGACACAGGTGGACAGTAGTCTCTCCTTTGATAATCACATCGCCACAGTAGTCAGGAAATCCTTCTACATGGCACACCTCATCACAAAAGGTTTCTCATCCAGGAAAAGAGGTCATTGTTCCCCTCTACTCATTACTCATTAGACGCATTATAGAGTACAACGCCCCTTTTGGTATGTACCTCACAAGACATCTACAACAACTGGAAAGGCCACAGAAATACCTCACAAAGAGGATTACTGGCCTCAAACAGATGCCCTATGCAGACCATCTCAAAAAACTCCAGCTTTACTCCATCACATATCGTCTTCTCAGAGGCGATCTCTGCCTAGCATACAAAGCTATGTCAAACCCAGAGCTGTTGGACATGCTCCACTTAAAGAAATCCAAATGCCTCGCTCTAGGGACCTAAACCTTGTCACCACAATAAACAGAACATGCTGGAGGGATAGATTCCTGCCCCAGAGACTTCCCATACTCTGGAACAAACTACCTATCTATATCAAACAAAGCTCCTCATTAGCACTCTTCAAGAAAAATCTTGATGATTGGATGGGAGATAGGAAATTCACCCCAGGTATCACTTCTGTGGCTCTGCTTGACAGGGGCACAAGAAAATAATTTTCTTGGGTGGAAAAAGCCAGGGTACCGTTTGGCTAGGCTTATATAGGGCCTAGGGCCAATAGCCTAGTACCCAGTACCTACCTATGAACCTATGAACCACACTACACCTAGTACATATGATCAGACCAAACACATAGACCTACATAGCCTAAGGCTCTTATAAGTAACCACAAAGTCCTCCTAAATATAACTTATGAAAGAAGTAGTCTCACCAAACTCACAACCACACAACACAGGCAGCAACCATGTTGAAATGTACATCTAACAGTCACAGTGTCTCAGTTCAAAAGCCGATAAGTCAAACCTCCACATAATCCAACATCCTAGACAAATGGGACTCCACTGTATGACACACTGTTGCACCACTTACCAGACTGTGCAAAGACAGAATCATGGTCAGTTGCCTATCAGTTGCCAGGTCTCACCACATCATGCAGGCACTCAAATCCTTGAACCCCAAGTACAAATATGATACGGTCATAATACACATGGGTATACACATGTGAAAGTAAATGACTTGAGACATACCTCCATGGACTACATCAAAACAGAACATGATGGAGCTTTCAGAATGTGTGTTCATGGTAGGTATGAGCCTATCCTTGTGCAGAATTTTACCATCTCCAAGAATGATGTTACAATACAAACAAAAGATTATCGACTTCAACTATTTCCATACACACACACATGTTTTATCTCTCTCTCTCTCTCTCTCTCTCTCTCTATATATATATATATATATATATATATATATATATACACATATATATATATATTGATAGATGGATACATGTGTATGCGTATGATGCAAATTACCATGGCAGTATATTTTCACGGGAGGTAGCATTGCACATTACTGCTTCTATAAAATGAATACAGAAGACCTAATCCATGAACTGATAGAGTGTCTTTATGATGAAATAAGAAATAGTAAAACTATGTAAAGAATTTAACATAGTAACATATGACTGAGTAGGATTACTATTGCTGTGATCCATAACCAATGGGATGTCTGCTGCTGAAGGCCCAACATCTGGCCCAGCTTTTACAGCTTTGCACCTTTGCCCATGGTTGGGTTGATGCCAGCTTGCTTAGGATGTCAGCAGTCTTGCAGTATAAAGGTGAAATCTACAAAGATTTTTTTGGCTAGCTATCAAGACAGACTCTCAAGATGTGCATGGAGTCCACCCATAACTTGAGCCTGCTGCATTTTCCCAGAGAAATACTAAATTTTAACCCTTCTAGAAATATCCTGACCAGAATAGGACAGACACCTGATATGTATGGTCTGGTGTGCTAAATATGTAGAAACCTGAACAGTTATATATCCCAGACATCGGATGCCCAAAGGAAAAAAGTGGGAATGAAAGGAAGGAAACTGTTCTGCAACAGTAATCCTATTGAAACACCTATTATTATTGTAAGTTCTTTATGCAAATATAATATTTTCTTTAAATGGAAAGCTTTGGCAGTGGCCACAACCAATGGGAATACAAAGTTTTTGTCGGCATTGGCTGGTTGGTTAGTGTTCAGGTGCAAACTACGGAAGACCCCTCAGAATGGTTGTGGCTTAAACTGCCCTGATCCTTGATGCAATGCCTAGAATGTAATGTTTGGAGAATGTGTGTGATAGTGACCACACTGCTGCCCCAGAATGATCTCAGAGTTTACCCCTCTTAATGAATGCAGTGTATCTGATGTGTCTCTTCTTAAATGCAGCCTTGCATATCCTTTCATGGTCTTTCCAAGGGAAGAAACACAAATGAAAATGCAATGAGTGAACCATTTAAACTTGATCTGTTTAGAGAAGGCTTTCCCCTCTGTATTGGCTGAAGAGGAGACATGTTGTTACTTGGTGCTGCTTATGTGTTTGGTATTGTATATGCAGTGCTTCAGTTTATCTGTGTATCTAGGAAATTTAATATCTACTCATCCTTGTTTTGCAGACTTGTAAAAATGCTGCCAACTGTATGCCCCAGTTAGAGCCATCTTTGGCATAAAAGAGGGACTGAATGACAAACCTTTTCTATCCTTGGTAAAGACCAGGAAAGCCTCTTTGCTGAGGTGACTGCTAATGAGAGGGCTGTCTTCTGAGTCAGTAACAGCTGGTTCAAAAGGTGCTAGGGTGAATTTTAAGTCCTATAGGTGTTCTCATGTGTAAAATCCAATTTAGGAACTGCTTAACTGGTAGGAAATTTATCAGTTTATTTGTTTTTTTTTTGTTTGTTTGTTTTTTGTGACTGGGAAAGTCTGATGGTGCAAAGCTTAATTTCAGCAGAAGCCTCGGGAGAAAAAGCTCCAGCAAAATTACAACTGTTTTATATAATTTCTGATATAGTTCTAAAAACAACAGATACACATAACATACCTCCATCTCCTCACTATCCAATCACAACCACCACCCAAATGTAACTTGTTTTTCCAAACAGCGTATGTCCAAAAGCATACAACCTCAATCTTACGAATTTAAAGTAACATACACTTCAGTTCTTTTTATTCTATTAGTCCCTGTCAACTACGAAAACTTAACCCCTCTTATCAAAACTTAGTTCCACCATATGGCATGTCAGTGGCTCACACTCTTCTCATCTGCCTTCTCAGAATGCTATCTCTCCTTACCTGAAATCACATCTCCCCTCTGCATTCAGTTAACACACCTACAAACCTATAACCGTTACACAACACTTACTATCCTGTGTCTCAGTACCGTTACACAACACTTACTATCCTGTGTCTCAGTACCGTTACACAACACTTACTATCCTGTGTCTCAGTACCGTTACACAACACTTACCTAGCCTGACTCTCAGTACCATTACACAACACTTACCTAGCCCGTCTCTTAGTTCCGTTGCACAAAACTTACCTAGCCCATCTCTTAGTTCCGTTACACAACCCTTACCTAGCCCGTCTCTCAGTACCATTACACAACACTTACCTAGCCCGTCTCTTAGTTCCGTTACACAAGACTTACCTAGCCCATCTCTCAGTACCATTACACAACACTTACCTAGCCCGTCTCTTAGTTCCGTTACACAACACTTACCTAGCCCATCTCTCAGTACCATTACACAACACTTACCTAGCCCGTCTCTCAGTACCATTACACAACACTTACCTAGCCTGTCTCTCAGTACCATTACACAACACTTACCTAGCCTGTATCTCAGTATAACTCACCAGTCTTCCACTCTCTTATGTGATACTTAAATACACAGTAAATTTCTGGCCCTTTGTCTTTTGCTGAAAAGATTTTAAACCTGCATAAATTAAAGCACTGCTGCTGATTCCCTGCTGGTGTTTCCCATCCTCCCTCTCCATTGTTGATATGCTTTTTAAACCTGGTGTTTTTAAGCTGCCCACCCCTACTGTAAATTTAACCCTTACATCACTAGATGGGTAGCCAACTGGCTTACTGACAGAACACATACTGTCAAAGTTGGTGACTCCACCTCCACCAGTACACCTGTCACTAGTGGTGTACCACAAGGTTCTAGGCTGGGTCCTTTACTGTTCAGAATCTACTTCTCAGAAGTGCAGGCTAAATCAGACAGCCTTTGGCTTATCATGTTTGCTGATGATTGCAAATCCCCAACAATGTTAACATACTACAGGAAGGGCTAACACAGACAAATGACTGGTGCCAAAGCCACAGTCTACAATTAATACAAAAAAGTGCATTATTACTCCCTTTGGCAAAGCAGAATTCCCCACTAACTACACTACCGACAACAGCCCCTTAAGCTCAGACTCAGTGGTTCGAGACCTAGAAACACAGGTAGACAGCAATCTGAACTTTGACCACCAAATTTCCTCTTTGGTAAAGAAAGTACTCTACGTTGCACTTCTCTTATGTAATGGCACTGCATCCAGGTCTAATGATATTATAGCCCCAATTTACTTGACCCTCATCAGACACCTGTAGCAGCTGGAGAGACCACAGCTGTTCTTCAGCTAGAAAATACAGGGCCTCCAAACCATGACATCCATGGATAACTAAAAGGTCTGTCACTGTACTCTGTACTGTACAGCCTGCTGGCAGGAGACTTGTGCCTGGCCTACAGGGCAGTCTCCAACCTTGCCCTGATGGATATGCTTCACACACACAAATCTAATTGCACAAGAGTCACTCGCTCCAGGGGTCTTATCTTAGCCTGTAACATTAACAGAACATGCTGGATAGACAAATATGTTTCCAATAGACTGCTGATCCTCTGGAACAAACCTCCAATTCATGTGAAGCAGAGCTCTTTACTGACCCTATTCAAGTGAAACCTGGACAAATGGATGGCAGACTGCAAATTCACCCCAGAGGTGGCACCCATGTCCCTCATGGACAAGGGAGTCAGTGTTGACCGAAGACTAGCTCTGCAAAATACATTTACTAAATAAGGACAGATGGGCAACTTGAGATCAACATGGCTAGGCTTGTAAGGGGTCTAGGGCCACTAGCTTAGTAGCCTCCTATGAACAAACTCACCCAGAACTATACAAAATAAAACTATCTCAAATATAAATGTTATTATTTATTTATTTATTTTTTTACATTTGTTTACTGGGAAAGTCCGACTAGACAATAAGTCCATTTTCAGCAGAGGTTTGAAGACAAAAGGTCCAAGACATACAGAGTATACAAAGCATTTTTTAAAATTACAAATTATTAAGAAATTAAAAGAAATTAATTATCAAAGATTGAAACTGGCATATTGGAAAAACCTAACCATGAGACTCCCTACTAAAATAAAAAGTACAGTTTTGTACCTACCATAAATGTAGATGTTCGAGGGATATTACAGCTGCAGTAATCACATACGGGGTTTTCAGCCGTCAGGCGGTCCCTCGGTCGGCCGAATTCCAAAGTCTTGGTCCGGCGTCGGTTGTTGTCGCGTACTCTTCTGACGTCAGGAAGGCTAGAGTATATAAGACACAGCCGACGCCATCTTCTTCAGTCTTTCTTGCCCCAGATGTCAGGTGCCCCCCAAAAGGAAGGCAATACATAAATAAATCTAATCCACAAAAGTAAGCAAATAAAACATAGCAGGATAACCCAGTCAGCAGGTATGAAGAGGTATTCAGACCCCAAGGTCTTACCAAGTGGGGAAGGAGGGTGGAAACCTGTACTGCAGCTGTAATAGCCCTCGAACATCTACATTTATGGTAGGTACAAAACTGTACTATGTTCATCGTGCATTACAGCTGCAGTAATCACATATGGGTAGAGTCCCAAAGCTATGCATAGGGTGGTAGGTACTATACGGAACTGGGTTGAGCTAGAATGCCCTGCAAAACTGCAGTGGCAAAGCCTGCTCTTGTTCTGGAATATAAAGGCAGATGGTAGTGTTTTGTGAAGGTATGTACAGAACTCCAAGTGGCTGCCTCCAAGATATCTTTAGTAGGCACTCCTCTGAGGAAGGCTGTAGAGGTGGCTGTGGCCCTGGTGGAGTGAGATCTGATACCAGTAGGGACAGGTTTTCTATGATAGGAGTAACAAAAGTGTATGCAGTGACCAATCCACTTGGAAATGGTCTGTTTGGTAACAGGTTTCCCTTGACCCCCCACAGCATAGGACACAAGGAGTTGATCTGATTTTCTGAAGGACTTGGTTCTGTCCAAGTAATAACGTAGCTGTCTGTGGATGTCTAAAGAGTGAAGCAGCCTTTCCCCTTTGTTTTGAGGGTTAGGGTAAAAGGTAGGAAGGTGTATGGCCTGGTTTAAAGCAACCCTAGATACCACTTTAGGCATAAAGGAAGGGTTGGTACGAAGGGAAACCCTGTCCTGATGGAAGATGAGGAAGGGCTGCACTGCCATGAGGGCCTGTAACTCAGAAACTCTACGAGCTGAAGTGATGGCCAGTAGAAAAGCTGTTTTCCAGGACAAATATTGTAACTCTGTTGAAGCAGCAGGTTCAAAGGGAGGCAATGTCAATTTTTCTAGTATGTAGTTAAGGTCCCAAGCTGGCACTGGCTGTTTCCTTGGAGGTCTTATGTTCTTAGCCCCTCTGAGGAAATGTCGTAGGAGTGGGTGTGAGAATAAAGGAGGATCCGTGTTGAATTCTGCAGAGATTGCTGAGGCATGTATTTTGATTGAGGAAAATGAAAGTCCATTGCTCAAAAGTTCAGCTAGGTACTGCAAAATCTGAGGTAGGTTCAATTTTCTAGGGTCCTGCCCTCTTTTTCATTCCAACAGCAAAACCGCTTCCATTTTGTGGAGTAAGCTTTTCTAGTAGATGGTCTTCTGGCCTCCAAAATGACATCCTGCACCTCTTTGGAGAGTAGAGTCTGATGTGGTGTTAAGGAATTTTCCATGCAGCGAGACTGAGAGTTTTCAGCTGACTGTGAAGGGTTTTGAAATTGTTCTGCCAGCAGTAGAGGTGTTAGAGGCAGGGGCCACGGAGGAGTGTGTGTTAGGCTCCTCAGGAGTGGATACCAGTGTTGTCTCGGCCAGTCTGGAGCAATCAGTATCATCCTCGGCTTGTCTGTTCTTGCTTTCAAAAGTACCTTGGGCAGAAGAGGTAGAGGTGGGAATGCATAAACTGACCAAGTTGTCCATCTGAAGGAAAGAGCGTCCACTTTCCAGGCCTTTGGATGGAAGGTCCTTGAGCAAAACCTTTTTAATTGATGGTTTCTGTGGGAGGCAAAAAGATCTATATCTGGCCTCCCCCACGCTTGAACAATCTCTGTAAACACCTGTGGATGTAGCTTCCATTCGTGAGGATCTGTCATATTTCTGCTCAGAGTGTCTGCCAGTGTGTTTTCCATTCCTGGCAAGTACTGTGCTTGAAGTTCGATTTGTCTTTCCAGAGCCAGGTTCCAAAGAGTCATGGCTAGTCTGCACAAGGGGTATGAATGAGTTCCTCCTTGTTTGTTTATGTACCACATTACTGTGGTATTGTCTGTTCTTATGAGCAGTTGTCCTGGATGCAGGAAGTCCTTGAACGCTGTGATTGCATTTATTACTGCCAGCATTTCTTTTTGATTGATGTGAAGGTGCTTTTCTTTTTGGGGCCATCTGCCCTGAATGCACCTGTCCTTCATGTGCGCTCCCCAGGCATAATCTGAAGCGTCTGTGGTTATGACTTGTGTTGCTTGAGGCTTGCAGAATGGGAGGCCTGTGTTTACTTGGCATGCTTGGGCCCACCATATGAATTCCTTTTGAAGACAGGGAATTATTGGAATAATTGCTTCCAAGCTGTGACTGTGTTGAGACCATAGATTTTTTAGGTACCATTGAAGTTTCCTCATGTGCAGCTTTGCGCATGGGATTAGAAGAATGCAAGATGCCATGAATCCCAGAGCCTGCAGGATTTTCCTTGCAGTAAGCCTGGTACTTTTTGCAAGTATTTTGAAGTACTGAGATAATTGCCCTTGTTTTTCTGGCGTAAGGCATGCCATCTGGGTGTTTGTATCCAAGTTGGCACCCAGGAAGGTTATTTTCTGAGAAGGTGTTAGCTTTGATTTCTCCTTGTTGATGGTGTATCCCAGAGAAAGCAGTAACCGTGTCACATATGCCAGATGTTTCAGAAGTATGTGTTTGCTGTCCGCTTGGATCAGGCAGTCGTCCAGATAAGGGTAAATTTGTATCCCTTGAAGTCTGCAGTATGCAATCACTGATGCCAGGCACTTGGTGAATACTCTGGGCGCAGTAGATAAGCCAAAGGGCAATGCAGAGAATTGATAGTGGTTCGAACCTGCAAGAAATCTGAGGTATCTTCTGCAACTTTGTCTGATTGGGACATGCAGGTATGCCTCCTTGAGGTCCAATGTTACCAGCCAAAACCCCTTGCCCAGCATGGGAAGGAGTTGCTGTAATGTGAGCATCTTGAATTTTGGTACGAGAAGAAATGTGTTTAGGATGGATAAGTCCAGAATGGGTCTCCAGTCGGTTCCTTTTCTTGGCACCAGGAAAAGCCTTGAATAAAAACCTTGTGCTTGTTGGTATGTAGGTACCTTTTGTATAGCCCTCATGTTTAGGAGCTTTGTAATTTGCAGTTGTGCCTCTACCCTTTGATTTTGTGGTAAATTTGGCATGCCTCTCATTTTTGGGAGAGTGTGAAAATGGAATTTGTAGCCTCTGTTTATAATGTCCAGAATCCATTTGTCTGTTGTGACAATATGCCAATTGTTTGCAAATAGTGCTAGTTTCCCTCCCAAAGGTGCTGCCAGTTGAATTTTGCTTGGCATGGAAATGAGGGAGTCATTGAGTCTGCTTCCTGTACTGTTGTGCACTGTCGTCACCACCTCTTGGTGCCGGAGATTGCCATTGTCTGCCTCTATAGGGCCCTTGTGATTGTCCTCTGCCCCTTCCGCGTCTGTATCTGCCTCTTTGGGGCTTGTCAGTGGCTGGAAAGGACCAGTTTTTTGAGGGCCAATTCCTGCTAAATCGTGGTGGCTGGACCTGTAAGAAAGCTTTGACAGTTTGCATAGATTTTTCTTCCATTTTACGTAATATATCCTCAGCATTAGTACCAAAAAGAACATCCTTATGTAAAGGTGCATCAAGAATTTTAGCTTTCACATGATCTGGCAGATTTTGTTCCCTAAGCCATGCATGTCTGCGAATGACTAATCCGGTAGCGGCCGCTCTGCTGGAGGCCTCTAGGGCATCATAACCACATTGTAAAGTGTGCTTACCCACTTGCTCTGCACTATGCATCATATCCTGTAACTCTTTTATATCTGGTTGTTCAGGTTGCGACATTTTGGTCTTTAATTGTGATAACAGGAATTGTTGATATTTAATCATATGAAACTGGCAGTTTAAGGCCCTCATGGCTAGGGTGGCCGAGGTATAAACCTTCTTACCCCACCTTTCTAGAGATCTAGATTCCCTTTCAGCAGGAAGTGGATTCTTGGCAGTGGAGGCCTTAATTCCTTTAGGGCCTTGAGAAATAGTTTCAGGGTCTGCATTATGGCCTTTGTAGAGGAATTGATGAGAATTAGGTACTCTGTAATATCTATCAGGCTTAACTGGTGCAGGAGGCAGTGAATCAGGATTAAAGCAAGCCTCCGAGTAAACATCATCCAGTACCTCCAAAACAGGAGGAATAGCCAAAGGTCTATGCTGAGGTAACCAGAGAAATTCCCTAAGCCTTTTCTTGGAGTCTGAAAAGTCTTGGCCTTCCCAGTGGAAGTGCTCCCTCAAGGTGTGCAAGGTGTTCTCAAAAGAAAAATCCTCAGGGGGGGATACAGAAGGAATAGACTGCTCTGCATCCGAATCCTCAAAAGGGGAATAAGAGTGCTCCTCAGCATCAGAATGCTCTGATAAAATGGATCCCTGGTCAGAAGAGGGAGATTCCTCCTCCACTCTGGGTCTCTTGTCCGGAGGGGCCTGGGAGCCTCTGATAAGAGTGATAAGATCCTCAGCCATTTTAAGCATGTGTTTCTTAGGCATGGGTCCAGGTGATGGGCCTTGTGTAGCCGGCCTAGTATGATGCCTGGCTGCTTTGGATTTAGTGAAGGCCTTAATAGAGAAAGAGGATGAAGGCCTAAATACACCATGGGTGGATGTAGATCTGTCCACATTAGTAGGCTCGACATAAGCAGGGGCTTCGGTTGTAGTCTGGGAAAGGGTCAAGAACCAGCGGTCTCGGTACAGAAGACCCCGCCGAGGGAGTGTCGCCGGTAGTCAGGGACTGCAAAGGCGTCTCACTGAGAACCGGACCACGTGGAGCCTGTTTCGGCAGTGTCGGTGGAGACCGCGGTCCTCGCCTGGCGGTCCTTTTCTTTGCTTTTGGGTAAAGCGGTAGTCGGAGTATCCGGCGACATTTTATAATCAAACGCTTTACCAAAAATGTTGGGCTTAACTCACCGACGCTTGATAGTGCTTATTGAAGGTAGCGCAAAGCGACAGCCCGAGACGCCGTGGTCTGGGCCCAAACAAGGTATGCAAAGGGAATGGAAATCCTTATGCGGTATTTGCTTCCCACAAGAAATACAATTATTAACTTTTTCTGACATCGGTCTGAGGCAAGAAAAGATTCTCAACGGGTACTTAGCTTTAATGAAGACTTCGGTTCCAAATATTTTTCGTAATTCAGGAGCTGGCCGACCGGCACTTGCGAACTGCTTCTGCTTCGGGCACCGCGCAGCAAAAAAGACTGAAGAAGATGGCGTCGGCTGTGTCTTATATACTCTAGCCTTCCTGACGTCAGAAGAGTACGCGACAACAACCGACGCCGGACCAAGACTTTGGAATTCGGCCGACCGAGGGACCGCCTGACGGCTGAAAACCCCGTATGTGATTACTGCAGCTGTAATGCACGATGAACATCATAAATGTAACTGGATATCTAATTCTTGCATAAAAACATCCCTCTAAAGCTTAGTTGCGACATTCACCTACAGACTGGCTCCACTCGCAAGAAACCATTACTAATAAATATTCTACTCCTCCTCCAACCTTTCCCAAATTCTCAGATTCTCTTACTTAACAGGACGGCGCAGTGGTGCAGTGGTAGCGTTGTCACCTCACAGCAAGAGGTTCTCCAGTTCGATTCTCAGTTGGGGTGCCTTCTGTATGGAGTCTGCATGTCCCCCCTGCATTCATGTGGGTTTCCTCTGGGTGCTCCAGTTTCCTCCCACATTACAAAGACATGCATCTAGAGCATTTCTCCCCAGGCCTCCACTGAAAATTGGCTTTGTTCCAAGTCGGACTTTCCGGTTAACAAATAATAAATAAACTTAATATGAATCTCAGAAGTATATGCAATAAAACAAAAGCATCAGATGTTTGTATTTCAACTTATTCTCCTGATATAATCGTAGTACCTGAAACTTGGTTGAAAAAAGAAATGGCTGACAATGAAATCACTGTACCTGAACATAGCATAATCAGGATAGGAAACATAAAAGTGCAGTTGGCCTTGCTATTATTTACAAAACCTCAATAGCAATAAGCCATGACTGGGTGTGGGTAATGCTGGATGTATGACCAAACAAAGCCAACCATGGGTAAATCCAGCATTACCCACAGGAAGCCATGAGTTACTGGTATTATACAATGACATTAAGAAAAAAGATATACTTTTCTTAAATAATGTCGATGTATAATGGTGCTGTGCTGTTCTTCCGCATTTATCCCCTGTATCCTGGGGCTTTCCTGATGTACTGAGTATGCATATGGGACTTTTGTAACCACAATTATGCAGAACATCAGTACTGTGTATAGAAGCAATGGAGAAAGGAAGATCTCTGTTGCTTTTTTTTGCTGTTTTTAATTAAATCTAATTTTTAAATAATAATAAAAAAAAACAAACAACAAAAAAAATGAGGACACCACATCTGCGCACTGTGCTTTTTAATTGTATCAGGCTGATGTTTTATTTGGTTAAGTGGCTTTTTGACTTCTTTTTCCAGTTTGGACCCTGTTAAACCTACTGTTGTCACTGTGGGAAATGGAAGTGTAGATTCTTCTGCAGCTGTTCAGCAAAAAGCAATGTAGCCTTCAGACATGACTTCCAATAACCTACAGGAAGATATAATACAACTGCATACAGATCTGGTTAAAATAAAACACTGATGGAGTATACCAACACAAACAATAAAAGGTTGGAAAAAATGCAAGAAGCTTTCAACAGATATTCAGATGAGATGAAAAGCTGCAAAATCAGAAGTCAAAATGAAGAAAAGGCTGACTGAATACAAGACTGCTCAGGAAGAGATATTTCAAAAGATAACAGAATTAGAGGACAGAGCATGTAGGAAAAACCTGAGATTTTCAGCTATACCAATGAAGCTGGAAGGATCACACTGCATCAATTTTATGAAAGCACAAATAAGCAACTGGACTGGTATTCCACAGCAGGAGCTATTAGCTGAAATGACACATCATGTGTATTCTCCAAACCTGGCTATAACAAAGGAACCTAGACCTTTAATAGTAAAGATACAATCCTACCAGCAGAAGGAGTTGTTTCTGACAAAGCTGTGGCAGAAAGACAAAGTACTAAAAGCGGGAGACAGCAGAGTATTTGTGGAGAATGATTACTCTTTGTACACAGAAGAGGAGCACATTTATTCCACTACTGAGGGAATGTCAAGATGTAGGTGTGAGATTCAAACTGCTGTACCCAGCTGTCTTCAAGGTATTCTTCCCTGGAGAGAAAAATAATTTTTGATGAAGTACATGCTAATGAGGAAATACAAAAGTTTGTCCAACAAAAAATAAACTGTGAAACAGAAGGAGATTCTGCTTCTTGTTGTTCTCGTAATAAAGACCACAGAGGGACTGCACCTGTGAAAGCTTTTCAAAATTTTTAATGGAAGATGTTGGAGAGAATGAAGGGAGTTTGAGAGTTGACTAGAAAAAATGAGAGTACATTGGACATGAAGCAGAGACAGTATTCCAGAGATGAACAGTAATAAACCCAGTAACTTAATATGGGATTACAATGCAATGATTATATTTGTGAAACATGACAGAACAAGAAAATCTGGAAATTCTGGACTTTTTCAGAATTTACTGGACTTGTGGGGGACTCTAAATGATATGTCCTACTTCATGTCATTAATGGTCAGAAAGTGCTTTAGGGAGGGGAAGAAGAGGGAGAAAGTTAACTGTAAGTAAAGATTTCTTTCTTAAATAGTACATATTTTGTTGAATGTGGTTTTCTTTACATGCTATCAAGTATTTTTTCAGTTATTTGTAAGTGTAATGGGGATTGTAAACAGGTGCTGCTGTTCTTCTTTTCCTTCTTTTCTTTCTTCCTTCTTCTCTCTTTTTTCTTGTTCAGTTTTAAGAAATGTAGGCACAACAATCCTGGCTAAAAACCATGATAAAAGAAAAAATAATGTGCTTTTTCTCATTCTTGCATGGGGGAATGACTGGATTAAAGATCTTAGACTGAATAAGTATCAAGCTTTAAGAGAGAAATGAAAAAGATCTGTAAAGGAAAACACAAAGATCAATGCACGTTAGGTTCAAGCAAGGCACCCTTTATTACTTGCAGCAAGGAGACAAAGCATGTAGGTGCAAGGTTTGTCTGATTTTCCACAGTTCAGCCTACAGTTTTTATACCGTTTTCTACAAGTTCACAGAAAGATGCTATTATTAGATTTGCTGCTGACATGGTCAAATAATTGCTGTCTTGCAAAAACATGTTTTTTGAGAAAAACAACTTGGCCTTGAGTTTGTTTCAGCTTCCCTTAGTTTCTCACAATTCTTTCTCTAGTTCTGATATGATACATTCAAGGTACAGTCCTGGCCTCAATACACTTTCTGCTGACCATGGTGGATTTACAGGCATCCATTGTTCTCTCTTCAGAGCTTCTAGCAGCTGCAAATTTTCACACAGAATAAGCAGAATAAATGTATTAACTCCTTTTAACCCTTAATACACTAAACCTGCATATTGCAGTTGTACATTTTAATACACTAAGCCTACATATTGCATTGCAGTTATACATTTTCCTAACATTTCCCCCCTTTTAATACTTTATTCGACTTTTAGAACAAGCACAAACAGTTTTTCTTCCCTTAACCATTTCCCACTCAGGATTTGCAGTTAGAGAGTCATTCAGTTCAAGCTTGTGAAAGTATTTCTCCAGCTTTTAATCAGTATCTTTAACTCAACATTCTGATATAAAGTCTTTGAAATTGAAGCGTCTATGAAATTTTCAACTAGTCCTTTTATACAGGGGATGCAGCAGCATCCACACACCGTCCGTAATGCTGCCCCTACACAGATGGCAATCAGAATGTTCATCAAGATGCTGCCCCAACCCCCGAACCATTTCTGGAAAAAGTCTGTTAATGGATTCGGTCCTGGTTTGGTCATGGCCGACACTTGCTGAATTATTTCGAGATGGCTGTCTATTCCATGTTTGTTGTCAGGAATAAACGAACAGCACTCCTGGATTAAAGCGCATAACCCTCCTTTCGCCGCTAGGGTGAAGTCAAGAGCCATGCGATTTTGAAGCACCACTGTCATCATGGCTGTGAGTTCATCAGTCACCAATTTTAGGGTGGAAAAAGTTGCATTACTCATTGTCTCTAGAAGTTTGGATAGTTTTCTCAGCTCCCAGATCGATTTCACTGCTCCGTATGCTGGTATTATGCCCGCCCAAGATATGACGTCATTGCCCAGATCCATGTGCGACAGTCCTTTGTCACTCACATGGGCTAGATCATGGTGATATATCCAGGATGCATCAACTTGTCCCACCGGATTAGCGGGTTTCTTGATTTCTCGAACATTTCGAATTTTCCCCTGGGGTAGTGTCGATACATGTTGTATTGCTGGAATAAGATATGCCAGAAAACAGCTTCCAGACCAGTTGCCTGGTAGCCATTTATATGCTCTATCACCACACACGAAGTAGCAGTCAGGAATTGCGACTGAAATGTTGCAAATTTTATAGTTATTGGGCTTTTGTTGGGTCATAGCCCAGAACATTTTACTATACACGATTTGATTTTCATCAACCGTTTTCTTCCTTTCAGTAAAGTCATTGCTATTGCCAACCTGTAATTTCATTTGTCATGGTGCAGGAATTCCCGGTACAGTGATGTATCACTGTCATATTACAGGTGCTATTTCCAACTTCTGTTTTTCTGTAATTTTGAAAGCATACTGTTCCTCTTTTTGCCTTGGTAAAAATAGGGTCACTCTTTTAATCGGTCACATTCACTGCATCCTTCAGTAGTGCTTGCCAGGTTTGATTCATATTTAAGGGAATCTGTATTAGGGTATTCCTCCATGTGCAGTAGGAATAGCTGCACAGACCCAGCAATTGGAGATATTGAGGGTGTCTGCATAAGCGTGCTTAATAGCCTGATAAGTATTGAAATTTGGGTGCCACTTTGCACGTTTACTTTGTTCTACTTGTGTGGCTGAGAAGAGAAATGGCCACAATAAAAATATTATTATTACTAATACAGTCAACAGGATGGTCATGCAATATTTCTGCAGAAATGGTTGTTCTACATTCCTGTTTTCTCCGGCTCTTTCAAACAGATGCATTTGGATCTTTCTTGCTTCCGTCATCTTCGCCCAGGACACGTGATCTTACTCTCTGCCCTATAGGACCCCAGCACCGATGATTGCTTCACTGGGTTTGAGACGGATCAGTTCCTATTGATCTGACCCCCCTTTGTAGCCAGACTTTTGTGCTTAGGGTCCTGATGGAGAGGTAACGTCTCTGTCCAGCTTGAAGTTCTTCACCAACTTGCAGTGCGTCAGATGTATCCACAAAGCTCTCTCTGCTATTTTGACTGCAGTAGGTGTTGAAAGAAGCACCTGGTAAGGACCTTCCCACTTTGCCGATGCCCAGTTCTTTCGCTTCACAATTTGAATCCACACCCAGTCTCTTGGCATTACTGCCACTTCCGATGTTTCGGTTTGTTTTTGACCTGAAACAGAATTAAACTGCAACAGATGTTTAGAACTCAACAACTTTTTCATATATTCAGCTAACGTAAAATCAGCTTCCTGGTCTGATGACATGAGAGGTTTCCACTGGGGTGTGTAATAAGCCCTCCCATACAGCTTCTCAAAAGGAGTCAGTCCTTTTGCTGTAGGGACGGTTCTCATGTTCAACAGTGCCAGGGGTAAACAGTACAGCCAGGTATTCCCTGTCTCAGCTATCAATTTCCTCAGTTTGCTTTTCAGTATACCATTATGTCTTTCAACCAGCCCTGCAGACTGCGGATGATATACACAATGATTTTTTAAAGAAATACCAAAAAACTTACTCAGCTGCTGTATGGTTTGATTTACAAAGTGCGTACCATTGTCACTATAGATTCTCTCCGGAATGCCGAACCTAGGAATAATTTCCTTGACAAGTAATTTTGTCACTGTAGCTACATCTGGATTTTTGGTTGGAAAGGCTTCCACCCATCTGGAAAACATATCTATAATGACAAGACAGTACTTCTTATTTTCACATTTGTTCAATTCTATGAAATCCATACAGATACTGTGAAACGGATATGGTGGTGTGGGAAAACTCCCTTGCTTGGGCTTTATCGCCCCCTGTGCATGATGTTTGTTACAAATCTGACACATTAAACAAAATTTTTTAGAATAGTTTGTAAATCCGTACGTTGTGAACACTTGGTTCACCAGCTGTATCATCCCCCCTATTGAGACATGGCACTGCCCATGGCTCACCAATGCTGCATAGCGGAACAAATTAGAAGGTAGTATTGGTTTCCCTTCTTTACAGATGTACAGCCCCTTTTCGAGGATTGCTCCTCGTTTCATCCATCGCTATTTTTCAGCTTGCGTAGTAAGTGTCTGCATTGTTTTTAACATATCCAGATTCAAAATTTCAGAGGGTTGTAATTCCTCATTTAAAAGAAATACCTCTGTAGCTGCTTGTTTTGCCGCTGTATCAGCTCTTGCATTACCTTTTGAAATCCTATCTTGTTGCTTGGTGTGAGCTGCACATTTGCAAATGGCCACCTTCTGAGGTAACTGAGTAGATTCTAAAAGATCTAAAATAAACTGCGCATGATTTATAGATTTGCCAGTAGATGTTATCATTCCCCAGTTTTTTCACTGTTGTGCAAACACATGTACAGTGGAGAAAGTGTACTGGCTATCAGTAAAAATGTTTACACATTTACCCTTTGCTAAAATACATGCCCGTGTCAGGGCAATCAATTCTGCTGCCTGTGCAGATAAATGGTGCGGTAAAGATTTCGCTTCTATAACTTCAGTATCAGAGACTACTGCATATCCTACTAGGTTCTGTCCTGCGGGGCCCCTTTTGCATGAGCCATCCACGTAGTATGTCACCTCAGCATCATCCAAGGGGACATCTGTGAGGTCTTTTCTAGGTAGTGTCTTTTGCTCAATTACCTGCAGGCAGCGGTGCGGTGTGCCATCTGCAGGGGCTGGTAGCAGAGTAGAAGGGTTCAAAGTCGTGCATCGTTCAATTGTCATATGAGGTTGGCTCAATAATATAGTCATGCAGGAGAGATGCCTAACAGTGGAAAGAAATGCCACCTTTTCTTGCAACAAGATAATTGCGACTGCATGGGGTACCCTCAAAGTGAGGGTGTGGAACAAAACTACTGAAGCTGATGCCTGTACCACCAATGCAGCTGCAACAACTGCCTGAACACAGTGGGGTAGTGACCATGCCACTGGGTCCAGCTGTGATGAATAGTAAGCAATGGGACATTGCTTATCCCCATGTTGTTGTGTTAGTACTGATGTCATATAACCCTGCTTGCATTCTACAGTTTGGAAAAAACGTTTATGATAATTTGGTAATCCGAGAACCAGAGAGGATGCTATTAATTGTTTCAGTTTACAAAAAGCCGATTCTGTTTCCGATGTCCATTGTAACAAATCTTGCACTGCCATGGGTGTCTTATATATAAGGTCAGTTAAGGGTGCAGATTCCAAGGCATAGTTTGGAATCCAGCTTCGACAAAAATTAGTCATTCCCAAGAAGGACATCATTTCCTTCTTGGTGGTAGGCTTTGGTGCCTGCAAGATTGCCACTTTTCTGTCCTCATCTAATGTTCTACCTTCCTTGGATATCACATATCCTAGGTACTTCACCTGTTTTTTCCAGAGCTGCAGTTTGTCTTTGTTTACTTTATGTCCCTCAGCAGCTAAAAATCGTAGAAGTGCTACTGTATCTTCCCTACAATCCTGCAGGGTGGGGGCCGCTAACAAAATGTCATCAACATAAAGTAAAATCTGACTACCCTTCGGTGGATTAAACCTTGCCAAGTTACTTGACATTTCCTGTGAGAATATCGTAGGGCTCTCACAATATCCCTGTGGTAGTCGCGTATATGTGTATCTTTTTCCCTGAAATGTGAATGCAAACCAATACTGGCTATCTGGGTGTATCGGCATTGAAAAGAATGCATTACTAATATCCACCACAGAAAAATACTTTTGTTGAGGTTTTAAGTCATTTAACAGAGTGTGTGGATCTGGCGCTATGGGTGCCCTTGGTATTACTGTGTCATTCACAGCTTGCAAATCCTGCACCATACGCCATTCTCCATTGGCTTTTTTAACTGGAAACAAAGGTGTATTACACGGAGAATCGGGAGATTCCACTAGTACCCCTCCCTTAAGTAATGCTGCTATGATAGGTTTTATCCCTGCCTCTGCATCTTTCCTTAAGGGGTATTGTCTTTTCTGTGGTCTAAATGCTGATTTCGGTGTGATATTAACTGGCCCTGCCGTACGGATAAGTCCTACATCTGACTTCCCTGTTGATCAGAGAGTCTCTGGTACATCTCGCAAGGCGTTTTCTTCCTCCTTCAGTAGGAGTGTCCATCAGCTGTCTTCGACAGAATGCAGGTGCACAGCTGGGTTGGTCTGTGTCACCCAATTCAATTTTTGTACTTGTATTCCCTGTCCTGACAGTTCCAGTCATGTTTGTTTCTCCCATTTTGTGGCTTTCTCCCCTAGGTCTGCCCACTGTATATTTTTACTTTTGGTCAGGCTAACATGTGGCAATTGATTAGATTTATAAAGTGTTAAAAATTCCTGAGGCAGCAAACAGCTGACTACACTATTCCCTTCTGTGTCCCAGTACAGGTTACGCAGTACCAATCTATTTGTATGATTCTTAAATAATTTTTCTTCATATTCCTTATTGGGTCCTGGTGTATTACAAAAATATAGGGTACAATGTAACAGGTGTTGTTTATCAATGTTGAGGGAGGGAAACTTACTGATAGCTACGTTCATCAGCTCCTTGGTCACAGTCCCCGGACCAGTTGTGACCAAGTCCTGACTATACCAGTAAAATATTTCACCCCCTGATTGCACCATAAAGGTGTCAGTTTGTCGTTGTGCTTCCATTCGCTGCATGGTTGGGTCTACTGCTATACCAAATAACTGCATGAGATCCCTGCCTAAGGGATTCACTGGGCACTTTGCAAAAACTACAATCTTACTTTTCTGTGTCAATCCTGAAACAGGATCAGTTATTGTAATATTGCGGGAGAGGGGCTCCCGATATAGCTGCCCATTAGCTGCTTTGACTAATATGTAGTCAGATGATTCTGAGTTTTCTGGCAATTTGGAGGGGTGTATCAGGGTTCGTGATGCCCCTGAGTCGCACAAAAATTTGACTTCCCTGCCTTCCACCGAAAGTATAACTTCTGGTTTAGTATCTGCTAAGTAGAGCTCCAAGCTCAATAAAGCCAAGTCTAGTACTTCATCTTCTACTTCACCATCATCAATTCCCTGTACTTCCTCTATTTCCCTTTTCACATTCTCAGTTGTCCTTCTGCACTAGCCCCTTCTAATGATTCCTGACTATCATATAGTCAGTCTTCACCTTCCTTGTCTTCCGTAGTTGCTTTCTTATTTTTCTTGCAATCCCTTGCCAAATGTCCCTTTTTACCACATTTGAAACATTCACCCCTTTTCTTGAGTCCTTCAAAGTCTTCTGATCGTTGATCAGACTGCCTACCTCCCTGTGCATTTTCCCACCCTTCTTTCCGGGGTGTACTACATAAACTTCCGCTCCATCCTCTACAGAAAATACTTGAGCCTTCTTTTTCTTTTTGCTATTGAAATGCCTTTCAGCATGCCTAGCATATTCGAGTAGTGATTGTAGCCTGCCAGTTCGATGATCAACCATATGTTTTGTAATGAAACTGCTTATAGGTGCACTACTGCCTTTCAAAAATGCATTTTTCAACTGCTGTTCATATGGGGAATCTTGTTTTTGGTCTTCGGGGATCTGCATCCCACAGTGGTTATTAAAACATTCCGGTAGCCTAGCGAAATATTGGTCAGCTGTCTCACCCTCCTGTTGGATGCATTGATTAATGCACGTCCAGTCTGCCCTAGGTTTCCATTTTTCAGAGATGCGGTCTGTAAGTCCTTTTACTCTAGCGTCTAAATCTGCACTGCTACGAGGAAGGGGTTTTTGTTCAGCATCACGAGGATTCCAATTGCCACAAATCATGTACCAGTCTGGCCCTACAATTTGTCTAACTACCCTTTCTATGTCTTCCCTGTTTAAATGATAACTTAGCCTCATTCCTTGTAAATCGTCTGAGAATTTTCTAAAATTAATTTTCGGATGGGGAATCCCTTCTGTAGCTTTCCGGATATCTTCCGGAGTCCAGGGTCTGTATATTAAGATGTCTGGATCCTGATTATCCTGCCCAGCCTGAGGGTTCGGTACTTTTATGAGTGGACATATTTCCTCTTCTTCTTCTCCCGCAAGTTGTGTGTCTTTAAATTTCTGCCATGACTCTTGATTACCTGCTTTTGTTCAGGACCTAGTTTCAATGGGATCTCTTATTTTAGCTAGTTTTATAGCGTCGCTCTCCTCAGTGACCACAGGATATAGCAGAGGTGGATCTACCTGTCTACTCACTCCATATTCTGGTAAGGGGGGGAGGCGGAGGTGCTGTTGCTATTACTAGGTTGTTATCCTCCCTATCTAAAAACATTGTTTTTGAATCCCTGTTCTTTTGGTCCCTATGGTTTACTGTCTCCAGCCACCTGTGTGCCTGGGGAATTCCTAACTGTCATTGCTTTTTTTACCTGACCTTTAGAATCAGTTTTAAGTTGTTTAATAAGTTTCATGAGTGAGGATTTTTCCAATTTTCTGTCTAATTCGTATTTAATAACCCATTTTGAAAAGTATCTGACATTGTCTGCGCGCTGTGACTGCATATATTTTGCATCTTCCGTTAACGGTGGGTCTCGGGGTATTTTTGCACAGTTATTACCCATTTTCCCTTACTTTTGATTGTTACGTAACTTCACCTTGATTCTCTAGTTTTAACGTGTACCACGGACTTTGTTATAGTCTCTTCAGAATGACTACCTAAAGTCTACTTATTCTGTTTCTCCTGATCTATGACAAGACAAGACAATACCTTTTTTTATCCCTGACTGTAAGAAAAATAAAATCTGACAAAAAACAATACACATCTAGTCCCTGATCCTAAAACAGGAAAAAAGTAGATTCACCTTACCTGAGCCCACGTGATTGATCACCGATTCGCGTAAAACCTGTCCTTCAGTCATAGATCAGAAAGTGGCTGGCCTCTTTTGATGACAATTCAGTCGGAGGACTTTACATATAAGAAGAACCAATTTGGTTTCTTCACCGTACGGTTTCAGCTACCTGGCCGTCTGATCCAAGGTGAAGAGAGGAATTCCGGTCTGAAGGACCAATCTGTAAAGGAAAACACAAAGATCAATGCACATTATGTTCAAGCAAGGCACCCTTTATTACTTGCAGCAAGGAGACAAAGCATATAGGTACAAGGTTTGTCTGATTTTCCATAGTTCAGCCTACAGTTTTTATACAGTTTTCTACAAGTTCACAGAAAGATGCTATTATTAGATTTGCTGCTGACATGGTCAAATAATTGCTGTCTTGCAAAGACATGTTTTTTGAGAAAAAAAACCTGGCCTTGAGTTTGTTTCAGCTTCCCTTAGTTTCTCACAATTCTTTCTCTAGTTCTGATATGATACATTCAAGGTACAGTCCTGGCCTCAATACACTTTCTGCTGACCATGGTGGATTTACAGGCATCCATTGTTCTCTCTTCAGAGCTTCTAGCAGCTGCATATTTTCACACAGAATAAGCAGAATAAATGTATTAACTCATTTTAACCCTTAATACACTAAACCTGCATATTGCAGTTGTACATTTTAATACACTAAGCCTACATATTGCATTGCAGTTATACATTTTCCTAACAAGATCATTGAATATTATGAGGCGTTTTCTAGCAAATACATGTATGCTCAGTAACAATTTTGCAGCTAGTCTTCATGTTTCCATGGAAACAATTGATAAAGAGAAACTGGCTGTCTGGTTCACATGTCTCCATGGAGACAATCTGATAAAGAGAAACTGGCTACATTCTGGTGGAGAGTGACTGGCTGGGGAAAGAAAAGAGAAAATGGTTAGGAGATGGAATATGTCTGAAAGCATTTAGGGACTTTCCCAAGGTAGCTAATGTTCTCTGAAATCATTCAGGGGTTTTCCTAGCTGGGAGAGCTATAAAGATAAGACAAAAACAATCAACACTTAGTAGAAGAACAGACTGCACCATGTGTCTTAGCATGGATAACCTTTCTTTTAGGTTAACTCAAGTCTCTGAGTATGGCTGTCAGTTTGACACTTCTGCTCCCATTAGGATGGTAAAACTTCAATATTTGAAGATATACATAGTTTTGTGTGTTAGTAAATAGGTTTTAGGGGCACTGCAGTGTGTTTGTTTGCATGTTTGGGGGTTTTTTTTGTTTGAGTGCTTTCACTAAAATGAAAAGTTTTATAAGATGTGACATAAGCTCAAATGGATATGACAAGAAGAAAGTGTAAACAAGTTCAACCTGCCAAACAGTGTATGCATGTAACACAAAAGCTGGAACTAGACATTTAACAAAAAAAGTGTTATACATTAGGGTGTAATAATAACATTTTACTACATTGATGCTTTCTTTAATGTCTTTAAATGTAAATGGCCTCACAAATACAAACAAGAAAGAGTAGTGATCTATATTAACAATGTAGAGTACAAATAGCTACGTTACAGGAGACACAGAAATAGCTGAACATGTGAACTTGATAAAGAAAGAATTCAGGATGATTATTCAGTGGAATACCTGGAAGAAAGGAAAAGAGGAGTACTTATATTAATTGCAAGAGGAGCTCCAATAGTGATAGAAGAAGATAAAAAAGATAACAATAGCAGATTTGTAGTGCTAAGGGGCTACTGGCAAGGGAGAAGGATTACACTGGCATGTACTTACAGTCCACCTAAACTGCTATAATGGCGCTTAAGACAATTCTGGGAGAAATAATCAGTTTTCAGCAAGGAATATTACTTATAGACGGGAACTGTAATTTGATTTGGAACAGTGAAGATGTGTCTGGGAGGCCCAGAAGAGAAAATATAACAAAGGAGGGTAGATCTTTGAAGAAAGTTGTGAAAATATTTGTCATGTGAATTCAGTAATAGGAGTTTGGAGTGAATTTACATATTATTCCCCAAGATATAAAAACTGGGTTAGGCTAGACGGAATTTACATTTTACAGGAACTTGTGCATTTAATTGAAGGTCCTGATAATCCCCCAATAACCATTTCAGATCATGTGCCAATAATAGCTAAGCATTGGGTAATAAAAGAATAACGAGACACTGGCACTTTCCGCCTATCTGTTGAAAAGAGGGGCATTTAAGAATGGGTAGTGGAGATTATTATTTAAGGAAGCAATTGCAGTAAGGTAGAATAATTTGCAAACTGGCTCTCTCTCTTGCAATCTGTTTTACTGTTTTGCATTTATGAGTCTACCTTCCAAGTGCTGTAATATTGTGTTACAATCCTATAATTTGGCTAGAGGTGTTTTATTGTGTTACGGTCCTGTAATCTGGCTCCCTCCTAGTCCTTTTTCCTCACCTTTAGCTTTTGTCCTTCCCACGCTATTTTTGTGTCCTTTTCTTAACAATATGCACATCTTTGCAATACAGGGTGCCTATTATATACAAGTCCTTTTTCCTCACCGTAGCTGTTGTCTTTCCCAAGATATTTTTGCTGTCTTTGTGGTAACAATAAGTACACCTTTGTAACACAGAGTGCCTATTATATGCAGGTTTTCTTGATAAATACTTATGCTACTACACTGTGAAATGAATCATCACCAACTGCTTTATGTAGTCTCATACTTTCTACTTCTTGTCTTCCTGTGACTATTTAAACTATATCTCTGTGCGACTAACTGCAGTCTTCCACTTCCCACTCCCACTTTCTATAGGTATTGCTTAGATAGGCAGTAGCTCCTGCTTGCCTAAAATTTGACCTCCTTGCTTCTCCTCTTTTCTTTCCTAGGAGCTACACCCATCTACTTAACCACAGAACAGCTACAAGCAAACCAGCTTGGGGTTTTCTTGTTCCAACCTACAATTGAATCTCTTCACTCCAGCAGTCCTCCCACAGACAGTGAAACATGGCATCCAGTGTACCCACTATATTTTGAATATATGTATTTGTTATAGTAAACTAGCATGCCATTCCTAATAAGCTTTGCTATTTAACTTGTAGTGTTCAGCTCCCCTTAATTAATCTGTTGCATATCACCGGGGCTGACTAGGCATCCCACTTACCATTTTAGACCCTTCTGTACTCATTTATTGTACCTAACCCTTCAACTACTGTAGTCTACATATTTCTCTCTCTTAGACCCTTCTTTTTTTATATCAGAGATGTTCAGTACTCACTGTAACCATGGACAGATTGTTTTATTTTGCTTGTTGCCTCAAAAAAGGTGTAGCCCTGCTTCGTTCACCCTCTGCTTTGCTCTGGGATCACTTCTTTCTCCGATCTTACCCCCACTCTCACCCACCCCCACTTTCATTACATTTATACTCTCCCACACCCATTTAATTCCAAACACACCCACAAATTCATTATCCATTTATCACTCCCCTTCTGCTTTTTAGCAATCCACTTACTCTCCACCCTAGCTCTGTTCTCCTATAATATAACTTACCTTTAGCCACTCACTGCATGCCTCCTGCTTCTTACACACTCTACAGCACTAGACCCAAACTCCCTATCCTTCTGGACAAACGTTTAACTCTACTAACAGGCTCCAAGCACCTTCCTTTCTCTAATATCAGCCCAAGCCTATACTGCTCAACTCCCCTTCTCTGTGCCAAACCCCTCATTCTCTGCATCACCTACTCCCTAAACTATAAACTTATTATTCAAGACCACCTTCCCCTTTACATTCTTTCTAGGCTCTCACACTCCATATGCAAGCTCTAACATACATTTTCTTCCCTCATATGCTCTGGGGACATTCACCCTAACACTGGGCCCCAAAACACTCTCTCATCTCAACACTCCTCCAAATGCCCACAAGCTTGCCATTTAACTATCATAAACTTTGCAATAAAACTTCAGAGTTTCATGCCTGGCTCACTCAAAACAGGACTGATATCCTAGCTGCTACTGTAACTTGGCTAAAACCCTCTGTACATGATTCTGAGTGTCTCCCTCCTACATTCAATGTAATTAGGGCAGATAGACAACATAAAAAAGAAGGAGGTGTTGCCATCATTTACTCCAATACACTCAATGAATCCCCTTTTACTGATTAAATTCCACAATTTCAGAATGCTGAAATTCTAATCTCTTTTCTAGAAATTAATGACTCCAAAAAACTTTGTATTATAGTCAGCTATATCACCCCCAGGAAATAACATCAAAGTATTAGAAGATATTTTGTCCTGGATTTCCTTTACTATAAAAATTGAAACAATTATACTATGTGACATGAATATTTATTGGGTTTCCACTTCTTCCAATAAATCACCCACCAGCATAAAATTATTTCATTTTAACCAACTAATCAATACCACCGCTAGATTCAACAACAAAACCAACAAAGTATCAATTCTAGACTGGATCCTGGTCTCAGACCCTTCCAAATACCTAACATATGGCAAACTCCTTCAGTGACCACCTCCCTACCTATGCTATTCGTAACGGGTCTATATTACAACATGAAGTTTTACAGCTTTAAATACCATATGGTTGACACCATATGATAGAAGCTGTAAAACTTTGAATGTTTAAAACAAAAAAAAAAAAACATAAAATAACTAAGACTTGTAAGCGGGGGGGGCAAGCCCCCATGCACCCCACACACCCCCGTTATTTAAATATACCAACTCCAAGACCACACTATAATGCGGCAAAGGAAATATTTCCCCTTACCGCACTGTAGTGTGATCTCGGAGATGGTATATTTAAAGAGCGGGGTGTGTGGGGTGTATAGCCCCCCAAGTGGGGGGTGCAGGAGGGCTTGCCCCCCTGCTTTAACCCATTAGAGTAATTTTTCTTTTTTCTTTTCTTTTTTTTTTAGATATTCTATGTTTTACAACTTCGATCATATGGTGTCGACCATATGGTATTCGAAGTTGTAAAACTTTGATTATCAAATATAGATCTATTCGTAACTGCTCATCCATCCCAAAAGTCCATACTATTCTGTCCCATTACTTTTAACAGCACTCTGAAAAGGTACAACTTGAGCAACCTCAAAACCCTTCCACTGGATGATGCTCTCCTTTACTTTAATAATTCCTTTCTAAACATCCTGCATAGACTAGCTCTTAACAGGCCCTTAGGAATAAAAAAAAAAAAACATGTCCCCTAGCTATCTAAAACTACCAGAGAAATTATGAAAAATAGGGACAAAGCCTGGAAACACTGGCTTAAATCTGAGAATCCTTTGGATCTTACCCATTACAAAAAACTGTGAAACCAAGCCAAAAAAAATATCTGTAAAAAGACAAGCAATAATAATTTTGGAAGCTACAAATAAAAAAATCAATCCCAAAATATTCTGGTCTATCAATAACCTCTTAAAGTCCAGCACTAAATCCAATCCCTGCCCATACTTCAGCATGACACCTGAACAAATTGTCTCCACTTTTGACTCTTACTTCATTGACACCATAGCTAACATTACTGCCTCCTTTTCCTCACCCCTCCCAAATAACTTTACCTCCACACCCACCTCTCCTTCACCCCCACATCACAACTGCCCTAGCGCTAACATCCCCGTTCAAACTGTACACAGCAACCCCTTCAAATAGAATTTAATCTCTCCCTATCTCCACCTCCTATATCAAAAATCTCCTCCATAATCTAAACCCTGTGCTAATTTGGCCGATAGAATTCCTGCCAAATTTCTAAAGATCATTGCTGAGGCAGTAGCCTATCCTATTAGCATCCTTATTAACAGATCCAGCCAAGAATCCTACATCCCTTGCCTCTGGAAAAAAGCAATCATCCTGCCCCTTCATAAAGGTGGCCCATCGTCTGATATCTCAAACTTTTGACCCATTGCTATACTTTCTTCTATATCCAAAATCCTAGAACAATGTGTCCAAAAACAACTCCATTACCTTCTAACCCTGGTCATAGCTCTCTTCCTGGATCTGTCAAAAGCATTTGACAGCATCACTCTATCCTCCTCTCCCAACTCTCCTCTACAGGATTATCCTCCCAGTCACTTAACTGCTTCATAAATGGCAAAATTCTATTTCCCGCTACCTTCATAATGCAACAGGTGTTCCACAAGGCTCAATTCTAGGCCCTCGTCTGTTTAACATATTCATAAACAATCTCCATCAAGCTAACCCAAATGGCACCCTAGCCTGATATGCAGATGACTCAACAATAGTCTGCTCCACTCCCAAAACTGACTTACTACAACAAAACACCCAAGCTGCTTTCTCAACTGTGGAATCCTGGCTCCACACAAACCACCTCTCCATAAATGGCAAAAAAAAAAAAATAATAAATACTGATGCTCTTTACCCCCAAAATTAATTCACCTATCCACAAAACAGATTTCAACACACTTTCACTTAATTCTACTAAAATTGAGCTACTAACCAGTACCAAATTGTTAGGAGTTATAACTGATGAAAACCTTAGGTTTGATCTCCACTTACAAAGTAATATCAATAAAACATAAAAAACTAGGGCTACTACACAGACATAACAAGTTCCTCTCCTCACCAACCAAACAAGCTTTAGCTCTCTCTTACTTGTTACCCTCTTTAACCTATGGTGCACCTTTACTAACTGACCTGCAGTCTTCCTTAAAAAGAAAACTAGAATCTTGCCACAAAAAGATTGCCAAATTTGCTAAAAGTAGTCACCATTCTACCCATCATTGTATTGCCCTAAGAAAACTTCAATGGCTGGAATTCCCTCATTTCCTATTACTCCTTCAGCTCATTACTACTCACAAACTTTTTCACAAACCTCAGGACTGCCGTGCCTTTAGCTCCTTACTCATTCCTTACAGCCCCCCTATGCCCCTGTGATCAGAACACCAACACTTACTCCAAGCTCACAAACCAAAATTGCCTGTAGGATTATTGCCAGAATATGGAATAACCTATCCTCATCCATCCACCTTGAACAAAGCCCATCTAGCTTTAAAACTGCACTGTATAGTCATCTCCTCTCCAATCGTATATGTAATTATTCAAATGCCCCCTCTGCCATCACCTGATTTTTCTACCTTTCACAACTAATCTTGCTCCTTACTCAATTTGTCTATCTTGGTAAGCCACAATAAACCCTATGGTAGTCAACTCACCCCCTCTGCTTTTAAACTCTTTTGCAATCTTCTAAACTACTTTCTATCTTTTATGTAACTACTTTAGTTCTTCTGTATTGACTTTTGATACCACTGCACAAGGATTTCCTATAGGTTATTTTTTTATTTAAATTTTTCTGTATTTAACTGTATTTCATGTCTGAAACCACTGTAAATGTCTCAGACCATGGAGCTGATTACTGCTTTATGAAACTTTTGGGTCCTGTTTTATTTAGTTAGCTCTTGTGTAACTTGAGTTGTTTATTTTTTTCCAAATTGTTTGAAATTTTTAAATAGTCTGAAACTTTTGAAATGTTATGTTACTGTTATTATAATCTTGGAGCTTTTTTCCCTGGGCCTCCACTGAAAATGGGCTGATTTCTGGCCCAGTGGACTTTCCAGTAAACAAAAGTCAATCAATTAATAAATAAATATGTGAAGTACAATGTTTGTTATGTTAATATAGTTTGATTACTTTTATATGAATGTAAATTTGCCTATGTCACAAATGATAATTCAATAAAGGTGTTTGGGAAAAAAAGAAGTTTTTGGAGTAAAGACATACAAACTGATAAACTGTGTTCAGAGTCTAAAATGTATTCTCAGACAAAACAGATATATTTATAAAATCTTATGCAAAGCAGTTTGGCTCCACAAAAGGGGTGATAAGTTATCCTAGTGACATCCAGGTAATATCAGATACTGGAATCAAATTAGATTATATAAAACAAGAACTGACCAAACTGGATTGAAACAAAGCACAGGGAGGAGGTAGAATTTGTAACAATGACCTGAGAACACTTCAGCAAGAACTTACGGTACCATTATACCTGTTATTCCCTAGGTCGTATCAATATGGGAAGATTCCTCAAGATTAGAGACATGTGCTTATTAAACCTGTCTTTATGGGAAAGGGGAGTAGGACAAACCCAGAGTCATACAGCCCCTTAAGTCTACTTTCATGTTGTTGAAAAATAATGGAGAAGGTAATATTGGATAAGTTATTGTCAGAACTGGAGAGGATGGGACATGAAACCATATATCAGCACATACATTTTGAAAATAGATCTATTACCTCCTGTAACATGATGTTCTATAACAAGATAATAACAGATTTGAATAAAACATTGTGATGTAATGTAATTTATATAGGTTTAACTTCAACATTTCACAAGGTGATACACAAAACACTGATCAATAAATTACAATAACTAGGTACTGATGTACTCTTGATAAGATCGATAGCTGCATGGCTATAAAATCGATAGCTGCATGGCTTACAAATAGGACATGGCAAGTATCATACAACAACTGGACAGGCAAAATTCTTGGTTACAGTCAGGGTGTCCTGTGGGGCTCTGTTCTAGGCCCTTACTTGTTTAGATTGTATATTTTAGACCTACCTTTTTCATCTGAGGTGTTCTACAGTCTATATGCAGATGATCTGACATTGGGTAAATCATTACATATGTTACAGAGAAGGCATGCCTGTAAAAGAACTTGACTAAATTGATCCTTGGGCACACAGGAATTATATGCTGATAAATACATCAAAAATTAAGTACATGAGATTTGCGAGACATAAATTGAAAGATGAACCTTTAATACAGATCACAGTGATTGCAACTGTAGACTCATTTAAGGTCCTGGGTATATGGGTAGATTCATCTATGTGTTTTCTAATTATATCAACCAATTGGTTAATGATAGTTATAGAACTATAGGTTGTATGAAATGATTTATAAGGTCTAGGAAATCAGAAATGATGCCGTCATTGTTTTTTAGATATACAAGACCTAAACTTGAGTATGGAGTAACAATATGGAAACCTTATAAGAAAACAAGCATGAGTAAACTGGAAAGAGTACAGCAGAAATATACCAAGTGGATCTATGGATGTGAAAATTTAAGTTATTATGAAAGACTAAAATATATGAACTTGTACAGTGTCTCCCAGATATATGAGGAGATCGTATTCTGGTATATAGGGCATTTAGAGACAACTACTTCTGGGAAAGTTTTGGGGTTATCAAAAAGTAGTGGAGAATCATCAGGCAACCTATGCAGAATATTCCATAGGAAACAGAGGTGTACTAACTGGTTATCTGAGATAGCAGCTGATGCATGGAAAAGACTACCAAATTATGTTAAAACAAGTACTAGTTTAGATATTTTTCAGAACAGTCTGTACACTTATTATGGGGACAAGTGTTTTAGTATATTGGCAAGCTAGAAGGGCATTAATGCCTGTGCTTGAAATACTTGTATGTATATGTATGTATGTATATATCCACAGACCTCCATAACTACAGGCCTATAGCAATCCTCTGCCCCTGTCAAAAACACTAGAAAAGCTTAAGTCATACAAGGCCTAAACACAAATAACCTGCTGTCCAAAACACAGCACAGTTGTAGGAACCAACATAGTACAGCTACTACCCTCCCTCATTTCACCAATACTAAATTTCAGCACAGAAATAACAATAAATCAGTATCAACCACATTCCTAGATTTATCTAAAGCTTTTGAGACAATATCTCCCCAGCAACTACTTCACAAACTCACATCCACAGGTCTCCCACAATCCTCCCTTACATGAATCTTTAGTTATTTATCACAAACAACAAGCAGTTAAATGGAAACATGAATTCTCCTCCTCTCTGCCGGCCACAATAGGCCTTCCACAAGACTCCATACTAGGGCCTCTTCTCTTTAATATCTTTATTAGCAAACTCAGAATAAAAGCAAAAATGGGGCAACTAGCAAAAAAGAACAAAGCGCCAATACACAATGTTAGAGCACTAAGTCAATGGTTCCTTGAATTTATAAACTCTAACACAATGGAACAACTGGTCACCACTCCCACAAGAGGGAACAACATATTGGACCTGGTCATCACCAACATGGGGACTCTATGTTCCACAACAGAGGTAAACCCCTCATTGTTTAGATCAGACCATAAACAAATTTCCCTGGACATCCATATCCCGTCCCCACCCCCAGCCAAGGAAATCACTGTAAAGAATTTCTCAAAAGCCAACTTTGGGGGGCGTGGCTAGGATGCTGAACTGATAGCTGCACTTCATTTCAGCTCTCTTACCTCAATACAATTCCTGACAGGAATTTTACAAAATAATATTTAATTTGAAGAAATTTTTATTACTAACTTATTTCTAATAACTCTGAGCATCTATAAGAAAAATTTTATTGTCAGAACTTGAATAATTCCTGTCAAATTAATTACTGGAAAATCAGCACCAATATCAGCTTTACAGCATGAGTCATCTAAGGAATACAGCACAAGACTCTTCTCTCAAAAAAGACCTGCAGACTCTCATTACAAATATACAGGAACTTACAATAAAAATCGACAAGATGGACAATAAAATAGATACTTTTAAAGAAAAGTGCTCACAACAACTGGAACAGCTTCAAGAAATGTTTACACAGCAGAAAGGACAGATATCACTTATTGAACAGTCATTAAGTGACATTGACACTAGAGTCCAAGTAGAAGAACAACAAACTGAATTCTTACTTCAACAGAATACATATTTACTAGAAAAGCTTGATGATATGGAAAACCGAACAAGAAGAAATAATATTAGAATATATGGTCTACCAGAAAAATCTGAAGGGGACAATATGATAAACTTTCTTACCACCTGGATACCAGATGTAACAAAAATACCTGAAGCTTTTTCATATGGTATAGAACGGGCATAGATCACTAGCAGCTTCTGGAAATGCTTCTTCTCCGGGTAAGAACAAGCCGAGATCTATAATTGTGAGACTTTTTTCTACACAAGATAAAGATCTTATATGAAGAAATGCTTGGGCAAATTCTCCCATCAAATACAATGATTCATTAATAAGATTTGACAATGATTATTCTACAAAGGTGGTTTCAAAAAGAAAAGAATTTCTACCAATAAAAAACCTTGAAGAAAAAGCAACTGAAAGTCCATCTTTTATTTCCAGCAAGACTGAAAGTTTTTCTACCAAATGGAATAAAAATCTTTGAAACAGTAGATTCAGCAATAAAATACCTTACCAACAACAACATCCTAACACAGGAAGAATCTATGGACTGGACAATAAGTACAATCAAGAGAAATGCTGAAGTAAATAATTGGAAAACTGTTGAGCAAAAGAAGAAAAAACTAAAGGACAAATAATCTTACATATGTTATATTCTGTAAAAATCTAAATAATAATATTAACAACAAAATAAAAGTTCTTACTGTCTTCAAGTTACACCAAAACAGGTACTGTTTTCAATTATATTTTAAATGTCAAAATTAGCATAAATGTAAATACATTTATCTCAAATCACATCAATATACTAAGCATAATTTAAACATTACTCTGTTTTTCATTATTATCCATCTATTATTTTCATATTCTTAATCAGAGTAATCAATGCATAATAATGTTCCCAAATAGTTTATTTATTTATTTATTTATTTATTTTCTCTCTTTGTGTTTTGTTGTTTTTATTTTTCTCTTCTTTTTATTAAATCTTCATTAACTTATAATACTTTCATCAGTATATGGTTATATTGCTTAATAGGTATAGTAATGGCTGCTATATAACTTATTATTAGTTACATCCCTGATAGTATTACTTTTATAAGTTAAAAGTGTCCCTGTTTGGATAAACGCTAATGCTGGGCAGAAATGTGTTGCTTTTGAAATGAAGTATTTCAGTTAGGATGTATCATAAGACTACTTTAAATAATCTTAAAAGATGTTCTGCCTTTGACCCATATGCACATACTGATATAGTCCAGTGAAAAAATATGTTTTAAGTGATATTTTGAGGCTATAAGTCATGTGTGTTGTGGCTCCAGACATCCGGAGTTGAAAGATGCTTGTGACTAGCTTAGATATCCTGTTGTCTTTTCTTTTGTAGAGAAATAAGGCATAGCATGTTTAAAATGCAAAGTTTGACAGTTGTGAACACTACAACTAGAGTGCTTACGTGCACACTACATGAGTTTGTCACCAAATAAGAGGAGGGAAAAGAAAAAGAAAAACACATACCTTTTCCTGCTTGGTTCTCGAGACAATTTAACAGCCACAAACATCACTAGAAACTTGAGTTACTTATTGCTTGTCGATTTACTTGTGTACGCCATCCCTGACTCTTTCTAATTGACGCCTAGTCAGAAAATAAGCTAGGTTCACATTTAAAGATACAGAAACCTAAATTCCTTTTAAGGAAACATAAATAATATAAAGGTTCATATAAATATACACAGATATTTATTTTTGAAGCACTTTCAGTTTATGGCTACTGATGTCTTCTAGCACCTTGATAGATAAGGACATATATCTGCTTGTCTTTCTATCAGTTTAGATTTCCAGACATTTTAGCTATCCCTTACTATGTTTTATACAGCAGAGTTTAAAAGCAGAAATTAATCATCAGCAAATAAAATCACTGCTGTTTTACAAATTCTCTAAAGAAACTAGTAAATGTCAAGCAACTGACAGGTTTGTTTTGGGAGGGTTGCCATTTCCCACGCTGGTGCTCCTGCAGAATACTACTGATGTCCTGCTGCCAAGGTATGCCCTCGGGTGGGCAGGTGGGATGCAACAAGAAGGTTGGATGTGCATTTGGCAAATCAAACATTTAGATGGCGGTATGGTATACTAGATGGAGAAAGTGGAAGCAATGATTGTATAGGCAACTATAATGAGTAACATAACAACAGTGGATTTGACCCGTGTGTCAATTATACAATGTTTATATCCCATGTGGCTTTGGGCTTTGTCGAAGCATCTGTGTTCTACACATATTGTGTTGGATCTGATTTGAGTGGAAGGGGAGAGGCTTAGCCCACACCCTAATTTGTTACTGGGTTGCCATGCATTATGGGCATGCATTGTGGCAGGTACTCAACGGGCTATCCATCCTTAGATGGCTCATGCTGTTCCCGCGTTTGCTCATCTGAATGGTGACTGCGGCTGTGCTCTTCTTGTTATGTTGCCTGGCTGTGGCTTCACCCTTCTTATAATATTGCCTGGCTTTTACATTATCAAGAATGACACAATACTAGTGTATGCGGTATATCATGTTACTGTTAGTGTGGACAAGGATGCTTGACAATGCAACTATGATTCTTGGACCTTTCTGCAGACGGGTGTGTTGTCTGGCAGTTGAGAGCCTGGTTGTTCCTGATCAGCGGACCTGTATTTTTGTGTTTCAATGTGACTGCATGAAAGGATGCCAGTATTGGTCTGCAAGTTTGGTGGGCAGTAGAATCGCTGGGGATTGATTTGAGGAGACACTTGTATTATGGCTGGGGCACTTGACATTTGATAAATGTATCCTCTCAATGATGCGTTCTGTCTGGTCATTGGCTGTAAAACAGCTTTTCTGAGAAATATTGTTGTGGTGCCAGTTAATGATTTGGATTAAATGTTTCTATATACAGTCGTGAAGCAATTGCCAGGATAAAATGGTACTCTTGCAGTGCATGGATCATCGTGGCTGTCCTCCGATGTTGGAGGAAAAACAAGCTTCTTGGACACCTTTTGACGTGGTAAAGGTGTTACCCCATGGTTTGAATTTGTCTCTTTGCTGCAAAATGGGTTGGGAATTTTGGCCTGTAATATTTTCAGACATGGTGGTTTGAATCTTGGCAGCTTCCATTGTTTTGATGTGTTCTCCGGTATACTTTTGTTCAGTCATAGGATTGAATTACTGGTGTTGAGTAGGTCAGGATTGTATCTCCAGCACTTGTTGTCAGCAGATAGACTCACTGGTTGGGTGTCAGTCTAAGCTGTGGGAGTTGATGTGTGATATACATAGATGTTTGCTTTGAGGGTGTGGCGCTGCAGTTTTACCTCTGTACTGTGTCACTTTTCATTGTGCAGGGTCCCTCTGAGGGTTGATGGAAGTGTTGGCAACAAGACACTCAATCAGGTAACAACATTATGAGTGGTCTCTTGGATAAGGAAGCTGTCTAAATTGTGATCTTGTTGTCTCCAGCCATGGGAATTATCATTGAAAAGCTGAAAAATGCAATCAGAGGAACATATTTAATGTCTACTAAAGAAATATTAATATACTTATACATTGTATCGCATTTCAGTTTATGTTAAACATGAAATATGATGTGGTTTCAGAACTATTCATGTTTTTATTCCAATATGACTTTGCAAATATTAATTTAAACACTGGTTTCGGACTTGAGTAGTCTAAAACAATTGCACAACAATGGTACTGTATTATACAGTAATGTCAGTAAATAGTTTTCAACAGATGTATGAAATATACAGTTATAGATTTTAACATGATGTTTATTAATACCCTAAATTATTTTGAAATGATACTACCTTAATCTAAATATTTGTACCTTTTTGAAACCTGCTTAGAAGTAAGTATTATTGAATTACAATAAGATGAGTAAAGAATATATGTATATATTTTAGCTGATTAGATTATCTTAATACATTATTCAATTATCTTTATTTAAAACCAAGAGGATAAGAGAAACTGATCCAAATATTATTTGTGAGGGTAGAAAGTTTGTTTGGTTAGATTCACTAACCAAACGAAGAGGTATATTACCTCATAGCAATAGGGAATGGTTTTAAGGTTAAGAATTACAAGTTTGGAAGTTCTTTGTTTTTTTTTTTTATTCTATCACTTTGGTGTCACTCAGAAACATGCAAAAATCATACAAGAAAAACTTTTTGAATGCTGTATCCAAGATGGAACTAAGAATAAACAATATTTACATAAACTCACACATAAAACAAACTCAAAACTAGGAAATGAAATGTTTATCCATAAATGTTAATGGTCTAAATAATAGTAATAAAAGGAGAAGCCTATTCAAGTACATAAACTTACATAAACCACAAATAGTCTTTTTACAAGAGACACACTTATTAGATAGAGATATAAACAACTTAAATATTAATAATTACACAGTACTAATAAACTCTCAATACAAAACAAAAAAGAGGAGTAGCTATACAACTCAACTATAACACCTAAAATAATTACTACTCATCAAGATACATCAGGTATGTTTTGTCTAGTTTCAATAGAGTTAAATAAGAGAATCTATACGTTAGTAAATCTATATTGGATCCCAGGACTAGGATTAAAAACAGTTAAACAGCATTTTGAAGAGATAATTCATTTAACTAAGGGTAGCCTGATATTGGCAGGAGACTTCAACTGTATAATGAATGAAAAAGATACAGATTCTAAATCCAAAAGAAGAAAACAACCCATCTCTAAAGCACTATCAAAATTTATAGATACATTGTATTTAAAAGATATAAATGAATTTGCAGAACCAGACTCACTAATCTTCACATTTTATTCTCATAGATATAAAACTAACTCTAGAATTGATAGAATATATGTTGCCAATGACCTAATAACAAAATTGACAAAGTCAAAATCATAAATTGTCCTTTATCTGATCATAATGCCATAGTCTTTGAGATAGAGCTTACACCATTTTATTCAAATCCCATTACTAGGATACCTTCCTATATCACAAAATTGAGAGATTTCAAAGAATTTTATGAAGAAACAATCAAAAACTTTCTAGAAATAAATTACACAGAAGATATTTCAGAAATATATGTCTGGGATTCATTAAAAGCAGTTACATATGGGAAGATATTATCCTGGTACATAAATAAAAGGAAGTTATGGAATAAAGATATGCTAGACTTACAAAACAAAGCAGATAAATTGAAACTGGAAATACAAAAGGGTAATGCTACTCAAGTTCAAGAACTTACACAAATCAATAAGAAGTATACAGAATTGCTACACCATAAGATTATGATTAACTTAGAAAAGATAAAATAAACTCATACTCTACTAATTCAGCACACCTGAGATACTTAACTAATAGAACAAAAAATAATTAAATCTAAGCAAATAAAAGAAATATTTATTCCCAATACTAACAAAAGAGTTACGGAACTAAATGATATTTTAGAAGCATTCAGACTCCAATTTAACATTGATAATTCCATAAATACTCAAGATACACCTACTAAGGATATAAAAATACTTAGAAAACAATATTCATATTAAATTAACACAAGAACAAATAGACATTATAAACAAACCAATCAATATGACAGAATTAAAATCACAAATTAAAAAGCTCAAGACAAATAAAGCACCTGGCCCAGACAATATGCTACCAGAAATGTATAAATTAATACCCAATCAAGCCATATCTTTATTATTAAAAGTATATGATATAGCCAATAAAGATTTGAATATACCACCCTCTTGGAAATATTCATTGATATCCCCAATTATCAAACCAGATAAAGATGAGAAACAGTGTTCCTCATATAGGCCAATATCATTACTCAATATAGACTACAAGATGTTTATGGCTATATACGCAGATAGGATCAAACACTTTCTTCCTTTCTTAATTCACAAAGATCAAACAGGTTTTATTAAAGGAAGAAATACTTCAGATAATATTAAAAGAATACTAACATTAATAGATTATAGCAAACATAAAGTCCTAAATTTAAATGTAATCTCATTAGATATTAATAAAGCTTTTGATTCGGTTAACTGGAACTTTCTTTCACTAGTTTTAAAAGAATATAACTTTCCTTCTAATTTTAATAATCTTATCCAAATACTATATGAAAAATCTACTGCATATGTTAAACTGGGATCATATAGATCAGGCCCTATAACAATAAAAAGGGAACTAAACAAGGTTGCCCTTTATCACCATTGTTATTTGCATTACTCATAGAACCCTTTGCAAATCAAATCAGATCAAACAATAACATAAAGGGCATTTGTATTAATAAAATGTTAAACCTTAAAATCCAACTCTTTGCTGATGACATACTATTAACTCTCTCAGATGCAAATGAGTCTTTGAATGCTCTATTTAACTCCATGAATAAATTTCAAAATATTTCAGGCTTAAAATTTAATGAAAACAAAACTAAAATTATGCCCTGTAATTGTGAAAAAATAATATAAACAAAAGATTTTCCAAATATATAGTAACAGAAAGTAAATTATTATATCTGGGAATAAATCTACTCAATGAATTAACAGATTCTCTAATATTTAACTATAATAAAATACTAGACAAAATAGAACAAACAATTGGTTACTGGAATAAATATATCTTTTCAACAGCAGACAGATTATATCTTATTAAAATAATCATATTTCCCAAAATATTATACTTAATACAAAATTTTTCATTGCCACCTCCCAAATATATTATTCAAAGATACAATAAACTAATTTAAAATTTTCTATGGTTTCCAAATAAACCCGTGATAGCCTTAAATAAACATTTGCCAGATTGGGAAGATGGTGGAATTAATTTACGGATATTGATTTATATATTACCTCATCTGTTATTAAAAACATAACACTATGGTTAAATAATTCATACACACCTATATGGAAACAAGCCCATGAGCAGATTTACATAGAAATCAATTATAATCACATACAAGACAAATTAACAGTAATACCATCACCCCTTATATGGATGTTAAAAGATTATTTTTTAGGGAAAAGGAATAATATTAATAAATTGCCATCAAACTATGTAAGTTCTACACTTTCAGTGTTCAGAACATATATAAACAAAATACCAAATATTAATTCTTGGATTTTTCTTATTTTCCCTATAGCTTTTACACCAAATATTCTAGATACATTCCAAATATCTAAAATAAATATACTTAAAGAAGAAATATTACTCTTTTGGCATCAACTTATAGAGAAAGGGAAAATTCTAACAAAGGAACAGATAATTTATAATTATAATATAAATAAAGACAATTGGCTGTTTTTACAAAATCTAAGGCATTTCCTTATAAATAAAATAGAACAAATGCAACCTTCAGTTAGACATGAAGCTCCAAAACTCATTGAATACCTTATTCTTATCACAAAACAGCCTTATCAGGGTACAGGTTATTTGTCTAATATCTATAAAATTGTTAAAAACAAAAACTATCATGAAAAATCATACTGGGATTATTATACTTTAATAAACAACCATCCTCCAGTTGAAGAAGAAAAAGTAATATTCTAAAATCTTCCAAATTTTCTACATTATCAAAATACTGGCAATTATTCACTTGGAGATATCTACACAGAAGTTTCTATACACCACATAGGTTAGCCAAAATGTATTCTATTGAAGATCAATGTTGGAGATGCCATACCAAGATAAAAGCAGATTGGCAGCATGCTTTTTATGAATGTATATGTCTCAATATGTACTGGAAATCCATTAATTATTTTTTTCAGACTGTTTATAATGATAATTTTCAATTAACAAAGTCTTTAATTTTATTCAACTCTCCTATTCCAAACTGTGTACCAAAAAGACACTAAAATCCTATGGTCACTATTGGCAATTTCACGTAAAATCATAACTATACACTGGAAAATGAGGCTCATCACCCTCAAGGAATTTGAGACTTTAACAACAACAGTTGCTCACATGGAAATATTAACAGTGAAGAACAGAACTAAAAGATCTACTTCTTACTATTACTCTTGGATGAAAGTACTGGAAATACTTGAAAATATCGAAGAAGATATATCATCTTATTTTTCTAACTTTATATAATATAGAATTTCAATGTTATTTTAATAAACACCAATGTAAATAGTTATATAATGGTTTGAAGTTAGTAATGTTTTAGAATTGTAAATATGTTATCTATCTTTATTTCATGTAATGTTTAAGACATCTTATTTGAAATAATAAAAAAAAAATATTTAGTGAAAAAAAAAAAAGCCAACTTTGCACTTCTCAAGACTGAGGTGGAATCCTTCAAAGCTCCTGGGCCAGAGGATAATACAGCCCAATTCGCAGAATCCTTTACAAATGCATTCTATGAGCACCTGCAGGAATGCATGGATCATGCTATCCCAAATAAAACCAAGACTCACTCCTCCAAAAACAGGAGACCGGTCTGGTGGACCCCGGCCATAAATAAGCTATACAACAGAAGGAGGAAGCTACTACATGACAGAGCAAAATCCCAAAAGGGAAGGCATCTCTGATCAGTATTAGCAAGAAACTTCGATCCCTCATAAAATCATCAAAGGCCAGTTTCGAAGAAAATTGCCCTAGACACTAAAGATAATCACAAGGCCTTCTTTAGTTATGTCAGGAACATGGTAGGTAACTCCCAGATATGCTCTAAATTGTTGCATAACTGTACAAAATATACCGAACCTACAGACATAGCCAACATCCTGGCAGACAGATTCAGCAAACTCCCCCCTTCCCCAAAGGAGCAAATGCCTATCCCAACTGAATGTAACCTCCCTGACATCACAGATGCACAGGTGAAAGCTGCCCTCTCCAAAGCAAAAAAACACAGCATCTATGGGACCGGACAGTGTCCCAGGCTGTGTCTTACACGAGCTCCAAGAAGACCTGAACCCTCACATTAAGTCACTGTTCAAACTTAGCCTTACTACAGGATATGTACCCAAAGAATGGCGTACAGCTACAGTGGTCCCACTCCACAAAGGTGGTGCCACAACGGACCCCAGAAACTATCGCGCCATAAGCCTGACTAATCTGGTCTGTAAAGCTATGGAGCGTATTATCATGGAACTCATAAACAAAGATATTGGGAGCCTCCAGACACTGGACCCTACCCAATTCGGCTTTGTTAAGGGCAGATCTTGCCTCTTAAACCTAGTTAATTTCTTTGAAACAGTTACCAAAGCCAGAGATGAGGGCAAGGTAGTCCACACAACCTACCTGGACCTCGCAAAAGCCTTCGACTCAATACCCCACTCGGGCATCATAAATAAGCTTACCAGGTTAAATATCAACCCCTATATCACAAGATGGGTTGCAAACTGGCTCAGAGATAGAACCCACATGGTCAGAATCGCAGGTGCCATGTCCGAATCCAAACCAGTTACAAGTGGCGTCCCACAGGGCTCAGTTCTGGGACCTCTCTTGTTCGGTATATACTTCTCTGAGGTTCAGGCTAACACGGGGGATTTATGGCTGACAAAGTTCGCAGATGACTGCAAATTGGGGGCCATAATCGAATCTCCAGCTGACACAAGCATCCTCCAAAAGGGTCTCACAGAGATGGATGCTTGGTACCAGAGCCACGGCCTCAAGCTAAATGCTAAAAAGTGCATAGTCATCCCCTTTGGGAAAAACAAGGTGCCCACAAATTACCACATATGTGGTAATCCATTAAGTATGGAAGAAGTAATTAGATATTTGGGGACCAACGTAGATAGTAATCTCTCCTTTGATAATCATGTTGCCAAAGTGGTTAGAAAGACCTTCTATATAGCTCACCTTATCACAAAAGGGTTCACATCTAGATCAAGAGAGGTCATTGTGCCCCTCTACTCGTCACTCATCAGGCCCATAATTGAATACAATGCCCCTTTTGGGATGTACCTTACCCGACACCTGCAGCAACTGGAGAGACCCCAAAAGTACCTCACCAAGAGGATCATGGGCTACAAACAGATGTCCTATGCAGCTCAACTAAAGAAACTCCAGCTCTACTCAGTTGCTTACTGCCTACTCAGAGGCTATCTATGCTTGACATACAAAGCCATGTCAAACTCAGAATTAATGGACATGCTCCACCTCAAAAAATCCAAGTCCCATAGAGCTACACGCTCCAGGGACCTAAACCTCAGCACAAAAATAAATAGGACATGCTGGAGGGACAGATTCATTTCCCAGAGGCTCCACTCACTCTGAAATAAAATCCCAATTCATGTTAGACATAGCCCCTCGCTGACCCTCTTCAAGCGAAATCTGGACGCGTGGATGGGAAATCGCAAATTCACCCTGGGATCTCTTCTGTGTCCCTGCTAGACAGAGGCACAGTAAACTAATCTTAAAAGGGTACCTTCTGTGACCTACTTTACAGAGGCACAGTAGGCTAATCTAATAGGGAGGCGGAAGCCAAATACACTCTGGCTAGGCTTATAAATGCCCTAGGGCAGATAGCCTAGTAACTACCTATGAACCTATGAACAACTAGAATAAACTAAAAAGCTATAATAGTCACAAATTTAATAAAAAGATGTTTAGTACTTTCACCTGTGTTGAATAAGGACTTCATCAGAAAAGCAAGATCTCAGCCAGATTCAGTCTTTTACAATCACAGCTGCTAACTACATTAGAATTGAACTAGTAACCCATAATAAAGGACAACGTATTCAAATAAACAAAAACCTTAAATTTGTTGTATATATACATCAGACTATTGAAAACAACAAAAACTAGGTTCCCTGTACAAGGTCAAACACTACCAAAATGGTACAGCAAGAAACACTCTAGCCTCAACCTACTTACTCCTGTCCTTTTTTATGCTTCTTATATCCTTGCTAACACAAGTGCCACACTGAAGACCAAATGGGTCTATGTCATATCGCCGAATGGCCACATTGTCAAATGTATCATTTCGTCGACAATGTAGGCTATTAACAGTTTTGACTGAGACTGTGTTATGGTATGGATCAGGAAAGTTGCCCTTTTCTACGCTGTAGTGTGATCTTGCAGTTGTGTATATTATTAACAGGAGGTGTGGGGGCACAGCCCCCCACATGGGGGTCTTGATGGCCTGCATTGTTGACGAGATGATGTTCGACAATGTGGCTCTTTGATGATATGACATAGACACAGACCAGTCTCGTTATAATAATGATGCAAAATTTGCTACAAGTCCTACAACGTGAGTCCTTAAAACTATTAACCTGTACAGAACGAAATAGCTTCCTCAGAATCTCTCAGGTAATTATCGCATATAAACTCATACATTATCCCAAAAATGCCCAGCATTAAAACAGTACACCACTGCCTCACACTCCTACATGGAATCTCTAGTCAGATACAAAAATTACTCCTAAGTTGTACTAAATTTAACAACTCATCACTGAATTTTGGTTTGGAGTTATTCATTTAAGGTTTGTTTACGTCTATTTTTTTGTATCTTTTTCTTATATTGCATTTTGTTTTTCTGTAAATTTTTTGTTCTTTTTGGAGTTTTAAGAGGTCTTGGCTATGATCAGTTACAAAATAATTATTTTGCAGACTGAATAACATCCAGTTAATTAGTGTGAGGAGTTGGGAAATAGCATTCCTCGTTTAACTACACATATTTAGTGCCATCTTTATTTAGCTGTAGTCCTTGTTTGGCTTGCTGTTCTCTGCCTGACTATTGCTGATCTCTGTCTGCACTTGATTTTGGTTAAGAATTACTAATTTAAGGTTTGATTACTTCTATTTTTTTATCCTTTTTTATATTGCATTTTCTTTTGTTTTTAAGTTTTTTTTTTGTTATTTTGGAGTTTTAAGAAGGTTTGGCTAGGATCAGTTAGAAATTAATTCTTTTCCAGACAGCGAATAACATCCATCAAATTAGTAGAAGGAGGTGAGAAACAGCAGCATTCCTCATTTAACTACCAATATTTAGTGGCATCTTTTTTAGCCATAGTGCTTGTTTGACCTGCTGTTCTCTTCCTGACTGTTGCTGACATCTATCTGCATTTATTTTTATTTAACTTGGCTTTTGAGTTGCCTGCCCCTACTACAAATCTGATTTTGGACACTCCTCCCGGTTTCAACTCATCAGCTCATTCTACTGAAAACTGAGAGATCAGCTGAGAAGACCCTCCCAATTAGTCTCTTAAACATGAATTATCTTTTATTTTCTGCCTTCCCACTTACTGAAAAAATTGCACTTTATTCAGCTGCCTTTACTATTTTCGTGTTCATAAAGTGTACAATTGCATTTAAGCTGCTACATTTATTACAAGCAGTAGCCTGATTACATTGTAACTGTTATTGTAGGCCTCTTAATTCAGAGTTAAGCACTTGGGGTGCAAACCAGTTATCTTACATAAGGAAGATTTGTGATCTACACAATTGTAGCAGGAGAGGTAGCTGACACCCTTCTGAGTTGGGAATTGTCGGCTGAAGATTTATTCTGTCTGTTATTCTAAAACTGCCTTAGTTCTGGTTTAAGCACTTGGGCTCTTAACCAGTTATTTTACATTAAGAAGGCTTGTGGTCTACACTCTTGTGGCAGGAGTGGATAGCCTATGCCCTTCTGAGCTGGGAACTGCTGGCTGAAGACATGTTATGTTCATTATTCTAAATGTGTCTTTGTTCTTTTAATCTGTGTAGACACTGATCTCTCGCACTATAGGTTTCCCTTAAAATACCACTACTGTCTAGGCAGACTTTTTTTTAACTACTATGCATAGGTGAGTGTTGTTTATAAAGTTTCTTGTGTTACTGAACTATTCAATATTTAAATTTCCCTTACTCCTCCATAGGAGATCAGTAGCCATGGATGTGCACTTCCCGACTCTCTCTCTCTCTCTCTGTGTGGCCAGTCTGGTTGAGATGGGTATTCTGAGGCATTGTAGCACTTGCCTTATGTATATTGACAACCCATTTATTCTTAATATAACAGATAGTGTATGTGAGAGGTGTAAATACACTTTAATGCTAGAGGCAAAACTCTGACAGAACCAAAACTAATCCTACAGAGGTTGTCAGTGACACTTGTACCACACCTACTGCACAGATTAAAAGATCCTACACATAAAACTATTTATGCTGAGGAACGTACAGGCAACCTTCCTAAAATACAAAGACCTCCTGCACAGCACAATCAAAAAATGGGTCCTCGGCCATCACATAAACATTCCGTTTAAATGCCACCCAAAACTACACTTAGCAACATTGTAGCCAATGCCTCTACTGCTAAGCCCTAAAGGTAACAAGACTACAGTTTTCAGTCAAGAGGCCATTGGTTAATTTTGCCCAAAAATCCCAGGAGTCCTTTAAATTTTTGGAAGATGCATTTACACAAGAGGTTATTTTTGGAAAATGCACTGCACAAGCGGTTATTAACTTTGAAATTAAGGAATTTATTTTGATGAAATAGCCCTTGGTTCCTGTGGTGTTTGGCATTATGAAAACACACAAGAACACACAGGACACCCCTTACAGGTTAATTGCTTCTGCCCAAGACTCCAAGACTTACTCCCTGGCAGTATATAGTGACAGCAAACTCTAGAATGAGTTGGAAAGTACCAAACATATTTTAAAGGACCCTTGGAATTTTGAGGGGGGGATTAATAAATGATGTTTTGATGAAACTGTAGTTTGTTACCACTGATGTCACTGATCTTTTTACGAGTATCTCCATGATGGGGAGGGGCTTTCATTTTTTCAACATGCCTTTTTAGAAACAGAACCCTTAGAACACAGGGAAGTATGATTCTTATTTGAAATCATGTAATTAGTTTTACTGAATAATTTACTATACTCTGAAGGGGAGTTTTACAGGCAGGTAAAAGGAGTAGCCATGGGGAAGGTTTGTGCCCCCATTTTTTGCTAACCTAGTTATGCTCACCTGAGAAAGATGTTTTGTGCTTCAAACTCCATTCCCCTCCTACTGGACATTTTACAGTAGATTCCTGGATGACATTTTTATTATTTGGCAGGTAAAGGACAAATAACTGGAGACATTTTTAAAATACATTTCTGGTACTACTTCATTTGTTAGATTTACACACAAGTGCTCATTCCATACCTGACGTTACCTTGATGGCCATTTAAGAGTGAAAAAGAAATGTTTCATTTCCTCTTACAGAGAGAGCACTTTTTCAAGCTCATAGCTTTTCTATAACACTCCACACTGGTCACAATGTAAAATGCACCCAATTTAAGGCCAATTTATAAGAGCAGCCAGGATGGTATTCAATGACAACTTGTTGCTTGAAGAAATAGAAAGAATGAAAAAATATGTTTTTAAGACAGGATACCCACAAGACTTATCTAATGTTTGTGATAAGGTTGTTAGTGGAAGGGAGGTTAAATATACACCCCTCCTCGGAAAATGCTAACACAAGTTCAGCTTTTTGTATTTTGCACAATAGTAATAGCATTGATTTAACACAACTCGATGTCAGATCAAATATAATGGCACATGTTCATTTGTAAAAGACATTAAGACCTGGTCTATATTGAAAACTTGCAGTTTTAAAAGTACTGTATTTTCTTTTTTCTGTTTCCTAATTGTGTGTTTCTGAACAGTGTGCTCTGTGTCTCTCAGCAGTTAGTTTTCCACCCTCCCTCCCTCCCTGTTCATGTGTTGGTATTAGTGTCTCTGGAATTGCCCGCCCCTCCTGTAAGTCTGTATTAGAACACTCCTCCTGGGTCCATCTCATTTGCTCACTTAGCCAAGTACAGTGAGATGATATTCTGAGTCTAGTCTTCACTCTACTTAATACAGAGAGTTGATTTGAGAAGGCCCAAAAAAATTTTTTCATTTGCTTTTACTGTGTTTGTCTTTCCTCCTACTCTATTTTGCTTTTCTTAAAAGTACTCAATTTTATTTATTCTGCTGCATTTATTACTGTTTGGTAGTAGCCTGATTAAATTGTAACTGTTATTCTAAGTCTTTTGATTTAAGCACTTGGCCTTCATACCAGTTGTTTTACATTAAGAAGGTTGGTGGTCTGCACTGTTGTGGCAGGACAGGTAGCTTACATCCTTCTAAGCTGGGAATTGCTGATTGAAGGCTCAGTGTCTGCTATTCTAAAAGTGTATTAGTTCTGGCTTAAGCACATGGGCATCAGGCCAGTTATTCTACATTAAGAAGGTTTGTGGTCTACACTCTTGTTGGGGAATAGGCTGGATTCTACCCTTCTGGGAATATCTGGTCACAGGCTTATTGTGCCTGTTTATTTGAAGTGTTTCTTTCTGAAACTGGTGCAGCTTGTTGCTGTAGCATAGACCATATTCAGGCCTGCTGAATCTAGCTTTGTTTGTATAACTTGAGCACTGATCCAGGCCATCTTTTCTGGAGAAGGTTCCCCTGCACCCTAGTAAGCAGGGGTGTGCAGTTAGAACTTGTCTGATTGAAGACTGCTGGAACAGGGCTCAGTTTTGAGCTTTTTTTCTGGTTAATTGGGTAACTTGTTTAAATCAGTTTGTTTGTTTTCTATTGTTTATATATATATATATATATATATATATATATAATTGCACTTTATTCATCAGCTTTTACTGTATTTGTGTTTCTTCCTATTTTATTACTAGTGGCATTGACTACAATTCTGATCTGCGATATATAACAGTACGTATCCTTTTCTGTGCACTTAAAGTGTTTTTTGAGTGTATCTGCTTTATTTTCTAAAAAAAAAACAAAACCAAAAAAAATATATAAATATATATATATATATATATATACACACACACACACACACACACACACACACACACACACACACACACACACATATATATATATATCTGTGTATATATATATATATATATATATATATATATATATATATATATATATATATATATATATATATATATATATATATATATATATATATATATATATATATATATATATATATATATATATATATATATATATATTATATATATATATATATATTCTTGTTTCCCGCCTTTCTAAGATAGTATAGTCCAGTTTTCAGGTTAGTGCTGAATTCAGGGCTGTGTTACAAATCTCTGTGTTTGCCCATACCTTACTTGGATAGAAGAAAGTTTCTCTGTTCACTGTGAGAGAGGGGAGCTTTGAGCAGCCTGTCTGTCCCTGGAGGAGTGGTTTCAGCCCAGAAATTAGTAGTTTATTGGCCATTTTGGGCGAATTTCTATCTCTTTCATTTCCCTGCTATAAATACCGTATTTGCCCGGTTTTGCGCGCCGGGCAGCGCCGGTTAGCTAGGGTAAAACTATTCCCAGCTCCACAAAGTCTCCTCTTCAATTCTTCCCTTGGAACTAGACAAACTTTCAACTTAAGCATTCAAGCCTTTCATTTCTCAGCCCGGCACTTGCTCAAAACATAGCAAGCACTTATAAACCCTAGCACTAGACCCTCCTGTACTGTACAGAAGGACAAGGCTCTCTATTCGACCTTACCAGCCATCCAGTAAAACAGTTCATTGTACCTATCCAGACATGTACAAAGGGCAGCTTCAGGTGTACTCTCCAGTCCAACTGGTGAATCTGGGCATTTTGAGGCAATGTTACAACTGCCTCATGTACACAGACAACCCCCTCCTCCTATCACCAAACACTAATACATGCGAGAGATGCAACTATACAGCCAAATTGGAGGTTAAGCTCTCTCAACCCAAGACTGGATCAAACAGTTAAGAGGAGAAGGGAAATACTTGCATTACACCACCAGTCTCACATAAACCCATTAAAGCAGCACTGGAAAAAAACACACATAAATACATGAAAACATACTCGGAGGCTCTAAATAAAAATCTGCAAAACCAACAGAGACCTCCAAAGCAAACATCATGGAACTTCCACCCCCCCAACACAAACCATGAAACACATACTTCACAAAACCAGTGTGCCATGCAATCACAGCCCTTAAGGCAAAATTACATACCCAACATACTAGTAATAGGTGACTCTATAGTCAGGCACACTGATGTCTCACTCACTAGGCTGAATAAGGAGAAGGTTACTATTAGCTGCCTGTCGGGCGCCAGGATCCGCCACATAACACAAGCACTCAGATCACTACAGAATAAGTACAAATATAACTCTGTCATTGTCCATGTTGGTGTGAATGACCTGAGCTGTACCTATCTGGACTACATGAAAAGAGACATGGAAGAGCTCACTGATCATGTAGCCAAGGCCGGTATGACCCTGACCCTGAGTAGCATCCTGCCCTCACCAAGAATGATACCATGGTATAAAGAAAAAATTCTCAATTTCAACAACTGGCTAAGTTTCTGGTGTCATTCAAAGGGGATCCAGTGTCTGTCCGCCTGGGATGACATGCTCGACAAGCCACTCTGCTTCGCTAGAGACAGCTTGCACCTGTCACCCTTAGGCTTTCAAATACTGGCCAAGGCTCTTGCCACCCCATAGTGCCTTTTTTAGGCAAGGCTCAAAAGACAAACCTACCACCGTAAATAGCACAAGTAACAAAAAACTGAGGGTAGTGCTACTCAATGCAAGAAGTCTGAACCTCAAAATGCATGCACTCGAGGCACTCCTCAGTATGTAGAAAAATCAATATATGTGCAGTAACAGAAACCTGGTTTAAGGCTCCAGAGAGCACCCCAGCACTACCAGGCTACAACTCATACCATACATTTCGGTCACAGAACCCAAACTGAAATACAAAAGGCAGGGGCGTATCCATGTTCATCAAGGATACCCACATCTCCAGGTTAGTGGCACAGCACGATGCTTCAGAGATCATCAACGTGCAATTAACAATGGGCAAAACTGCAATTCAAATTGTAGCTTGCTATAGATCACCCATCATGTCCCAGGACCCCCATTCCACGTTCCTGGAAACACTGGGGAAACATAAAGGTCCTACCAAACACCCTAATAATGAGTGATTTCAATTATCCAAAAATTAACTGGGAGAACTACTCAAGTACTAACTCCCTTGCCCAACATTTCCTAGAATTTATAAACTCAAACACCCTGGTTCAACTGGTCAACACTTCAACCAGAGGTGACAACATATTGGACCTGGTCATCATCAACATGGGCAACCAGTATTCCACACCGGAGGTCAACCTCTCGCTGGTTAGATCTAACCATAAACAAATCACGCTGGATATCCACATTCCAACCCCACCCCCAGACAAGAAAACCACCGTGAAAAACTTTTCAAAAGCAAACTTCACGTTACTTAAGACCGAGGTGGAAAGTTCAAAGCCCCCATGCTGAAGGATAACGCTGTCCAAGCTGCAAAAATCTTTACTAATGCATTCTACGGGCACCTACAAGAAAGCATGGATCATGCCATCCCAAGCAAAACCAAGACTCACTCCTCCAAGAAAAGGAAACCAGTATGGTGGACTCCTGCCATAAACAAGCTATACAATAGAAGGAGGAAACTAGTACAGAAAAGAGTAAAATCCCAAGAAGGGAAGACATCCCTGATCAGTATCAGCACGAAACTATGATCCCTCATAAAATCATCCAAGGCGAGCTTTGAAAGACAAATTGCCAAGGACTCCAAAGATAACCACAAGGCATTCTTTAGCTATGTCAAGAATCTAAGTGGCAATGCTCAAATCTGCTCGGAGTTAGTGCAGAATGGCACAAAATACACTGAATCGACCGATATCGCCAACATCCTGGCAGACAGGTTCAGCGCAAACTTCACCCCCCTCTCACCTCCAAGAGGGCCCATAACCATACCAGAAGAATGTAGAGTCCCTGAAATCACAGACACTCAGGTTAAAACAGCCCTCTCCAAAGCCAAAAACACAGCATCAATGGGACCGGACGGTGTCCCAGGCTGCGTTCTACACGAGCTCAAAGACGAACTAACCCCTCACCTAAACAAACTGTTCAAACTCAGCCTCTCCACAGGCATGTACCTATAGAGTGGAGCACAGCAGTGGTTATTCAGCTCCACAAAGGTGGAGCCACAACAGACCCTGGGAACTATCGCCCTATAAGCCTGACTAGCTTGGTCTGCAAGGCTATGGAGCGCATCATCATGGAACTCATTAACAGAGACATTGGGAACCTCCAAACATTGGACCCTACCTAGTTCGGCTTTGTTAAGGGCAGATCATGCCTCCTGAACCTGGTGGACTTCTTTGAGACAGTTACCAAGGCTATAGATGAGGGAAAGGTGGTACACACAGCCTACCTAGACCTTGCAAAGCCCTTTGACACCATTCCCCATTCTGGTATTATAGACAAGCTCACCAGCCTGAACATAAACCCCTACGTCACGAGATGGGTTGCCAACTGGCTCAAGGACAGAACCCACATGGTGAGAGTTGCGGGAGCTAGGTCCGACTCTAAATCGATTACAAGTGGAGTTCCCCAGGGCTCAGTCCTAGGACCCCTCTTGCTCGGCATATACTTCTCAGAGGTACAGGCAAGCACAGGAGGACTATCGCTTACCAAGTTCGCAGACGACTGCAAACTAGGGGCTATAACTGACTCTCCGGCTGACACAGACATCCTCCAAAAGGGTCTCACTGAGATGGATACCTGGTGTCAAAATCATGACCTCAAGCTAAATGCCAAAAAGTGCATAGCCATCCCCTTTGGAAAAAAACAAAGTACCCACAAACTACCACATAGGTGGTAGTCCCCTAAATACGGAAGACATAATAAGGGATCTGGGGACCCAAGTAGATAGTAATCTCAACTTTGATAATCACATTGCCAAAGTGGTTAGAAAATCCTTCTGCGTGGCCCATCTAATCACAAAAGTGTTCACATCCAGATCAAAAGAGGTCATTGTACCCCTCTACTCATCACTCATCAGACCCATCATAGAGTACAATGCCCCATTTGGTATGTACCTTACAAGACACCTGCAACAGCTGGAAAGACCACAGAAGTACCTCACCAAGAGGATCACTGGCTCAAACAGATGCCCTATGCAGCTAGACCGAAGAAATTACATCTGTACTCAGTTGCATACCTCCTACTCAGAGGTGATCTCTGCCTGACATACAAGGCCATGTCCAACCCAGAATTTCTCTTCTCCTAAAACAGAGGTGTAACTGGGGGGAAGGAAGGCTGCTCTGGGTGAGAGGTGTTAGGAGCAAATGCAAGGTGTTTTTAAAGTTGTGGAACTGCAGTGCCTGTATTCAGAAACAAATGCTGATACTGCACTTGGAGTTATGGCTGTGTGGTAATGTAATAGCAGCAAGCTTATCTTTAACTTCTAGAACCCTTTTTTTTCTACTCAACTTTGAGATGAGGGGTATCAGAAACTGGTGTCCTAGAAATTAAGATCTGCATATCACTCGACATAATGACCTCAGTGACATTGCAGTATCACATGGTGAACACTGTAGGGGTATCCCAAACAGCCGGGTTTTACATTCTAAAAAAGATACCAGCAGTCATGTGCCACAGGGCTAACATTCCCATCTCCACTGCTGGTTTGGCAGATTGTCACAGAACCCATCTATGGAGTTGCCAAAATGTCACATTTTTCCAGAACTACAACCATAGGTCTTACCGATACATCAGAAGAACACAACTGAGATAGATCAAAGCATGGGAGATGCAGGCTGTGGCTTTTTAACTAAGTATTGGCAGCCCAGGAAAGTCTGTGTCTGTACAATTAGCTGATAACATACTATCTGTATCTGTACAACGTACAAACAGATTAATGCATGATAGCCTATACTGCAAGCCTCAGTGACAGTCCCTCTACATGGCAGACATTCCTAAGTGTGACCTGTTCTCAGTGCTATCTTACAACCTTACACTGTATGAGCAAAGGAATTTGTACAGATGGTACTTCAGCTATACACATACAGCCATCAGCATAAGCATTAGGCAATGTCAGAGGGACACACACAAAATATCAGAGGGATACACACACAAAATACTATACATATCTGTATATAGTTATATAAACATGATGTTAACACACATTGACCAGATACAGTTATGCATTACACAAAGTTACAGTATATGTGTGTGTGTGTGTGTGTGTGTGTGTGTGTGTGTGTGTGTGTGTGTGTGTGTGTGTGTGTGTGTGTGTGTGTGTGTGTGTGTGTGTGTGTGTGTGTGTGTGTGTATGTCTGTACGTATCTGTATATAGTTATATAAACATGATGTTAACACACATTGACCAGATACAGTTATGCATTACACACAGTTACAGTATGTGTATGTGTGTGTGTGTGTGTGTGTGTGTGTGTGTGTGTGTGTGTGTGTGTGTGTGTGTGTGTGTGTGTGTGTGTGTGTGTGTGTGTGTGTGTGTGTGTGTGTGTGTGTGTGTGTGTGTGTGTGTATATCTGTACGTATTGTGTATAGTTATATAAACATGATGTTAACACTCATTGAGCAGATATAGTTATGCATTACACATAGTTACAGTATATGTGTGGTAAATCCAAGGAGCATGTTATGATTGTCTGTTCCTAGAGCATTGCCTTCCAGATAGCCTATACAGGAGTGTATTTTATTTTATCCCTTGTTTATTGGGATAGTCCCACTAGGACAGTGGCCTCTTTTCAAGGGGTACCAGAGGTGGTATCCATACTAGCTATTTGAAATTTGGCCAGAGCATTGGAGAATTTGATAAGTGCTCTGGCACCTTTTGCAAATACATGAGCTCCAACAACTCAAGCAAGTAGAACCTCAGTTTAAACAAAATCTTTGTAATAAAACCTTAGCAACACACTAACAACATACTAATATCCATTCTGTACTACATACAGCATCTTCCACCACCATTACAGGCAAGAGTGACCAGACTGGCCTGAGTAAATCCTTCAGACTACAAGTTTAGCCCACTATCTATACTAATGTACTTCTTACAGGTTTTTCATCCAGGATGGCTTACACCTATTTCTTTCAGGCTTTTGCATACTGGCCAAAATGTTTTCTACCCACATAATGGGGTCCGAAGCTCCAAAGGTAGTGGTGTTTTCATATTCATAAAGGATGCGCACAACTCCAGACTGGTAGCCCAACATAACACATCAGAGATACTTCAGGTGCAGCTAACATATTGGATAAGACAGCGTTTCAGGTCATAGGCTGCTATAGGACCCCAACCGTGTCCCAAGACTTGCACTCCATGTTCCTAAGCACCCTGGAGAATATTAGGGTCCAACCTAACACTCTCTTACTAGGCAACTTCAACTACCCCTCCATTAATTGGGTAAACTACTCATGTACAAATACACTTGCCCAGCATTTCTTGGAGTTCATTCATTCCAATACCCTGGACCAGTTCGTTCTTACCCCAGCTAGAGGTAGCAACATCCTTGCCCTGGTCATTACTAACATGGGCGACCAGTGTTCTAAACCAGTAGTCAATTCCTCCCTGGGTAGATCCGACCATAAACTAATCACCTTGGAAATCCACATCCCTCGCACCCCCCACCCCCCGCAAAGGTAACCACCATGAAAAACTTCTCCAAAGGTAACTTTGGGCTCCCAAAAACATAGGTGGATAACTTCACAGCACCCATGCAAATGGAGAATAGTTGCATGACTGCAGAATCATACACCAATGCACTGTACGAACATGTATACAAATGCATGGATCTCGCCATACCCAATAGAACCAAGATGCTCTCCTCCAAAAAAAGGAAGCCAATCTGGTGGCCCCCTGCCATAATCAAATGCTACAACAAAAGGAGGAAACTGATGTGGAATAAGGTGAAGTCCCAAGACTGGAAAAACTCCCTTGTCAGCCTCAACAAAAAGTTGAGATCCCTCATCAAATTCTGAAGCTAGCTATGAAAACAGAATTGCAGAAGATAATAAAGACAACCACAAGGCCTTCTATAGTTACGTAAAGAATCTCTACGGCAATAGTCATATTTGCTCTGAGCTACTGCACAATGGTACCTCATATACCAAGCCAACAGATATTGCCAGTATACTGGCCAACAGATTCAGTGCCAACTTTACCCCTCTATGATCAATAATATGATCAATTTCAACAATTGGCTAGGTTTCTGGTGTCATTCAAAGGGGATCCAGTATCTGTCCGCCTGGGATGACATGCTCGACAAGCCATGTTGTTTCGCAAGAGATGGCTTGCACCTGTCACCCTTAGGCTTTTGAATACTGGCCAAGGCTCTTGCCGTCCCCATAGTGCCTTTTTTAGGCAAGGCTCAAAAGACAAACCCACCACCATAAATAGCACAAGTAACCAAAAATTGAGGGTAATGCTACTCAATGCCAGAAATCTAAACCTCAAAATGCACGCACTCGAGGCACTCCTCAGTATGGAGAACATTGACATCTGTGCAGTAACAGAAACCTGGTTTAAGGCTCCTGAGAGCACCCCAGCACTATTAGGCTAAAACTCATACCATACCTTTCAGTCACAGAACCAGGACTGAAACACAAAAGGTGGGGGGTGTATCCATTTTCATCAAGGATACCCACACCTCCAGGTTAGTGGCACAGCACAATGCATCAGAGATCATCCATGTGCAACTAACAATGGGCAAAACTGCAATCCAAATTGTAGCTTGCTACAGATTACCCACCACGGCCCAGGACCCCCATTCCGCATTTCTGGAGACACTGGGAAATATGAAGGTCCTACCAAACACCCTAATATTGGGTGATTTCAATTACCCAAACATAAACTGGGAGAACTACTCAAGTACTAACTCCCTTGCCCAACGCTTTCTAGAATTTATAAACTCAAATGCCCTGGATCAACTGGTCAACACCCCCACCAGAGGGAACAACATATTGAACCTGGTCATCACCAACATGGGCGACCAGTGTTCCACACCGGAGGTCAACCCCTCACTGGTTAGATCAGACCATAGACTAATCACCCTGGATATCCACGTTCTGCCCCCACCCCCAATCTAGGAAACCACCATGAAAAACTTTTCAAAAGCAAACTTCACGTTACTTAAGACTGAGGTGGAAAGGTTCACAGCCCCCATGCTAAAGGACAATGCTGTCCAAGCTGCTGAAGCCTTTACAAAGGCACTCTATGAGCATCTGCAGGAATGCATGGATCATGCTATCCCAAGTAAAACCAAGACTCATTCCTCCAAGAAAAGGAAACCAGTCTGGTGGACCCCTGCCATAAGAAAGTTATACAACAGAAGGAGGAAACTAGTACAGAAACGAGTAAAATCCCAAGAAGGAAAGACATCCCTGATCAGTATCAGCAAGAAACTACGATCCCTCATTAAATCATCCAAGGCTAGTTTTGAAAAAAAATTGCCAATGACTCCAAAGATAACCACAACACATTCTTTAGCTATGTCAAGAACCTAAGTGGAAACTCTCAGATCTGCTCTGAGTTAGTGCAGAATAGCACAAAATACACTGAACTGAATGATATTGCCAACATTCTGGCAGACAGGTTTAGTGCAAACTTCACCCCCCTCTCATCCCCTAAAAGGCCCATAACCATACCAGAAGAATGCAGGGCCCCATCAATCACCAACACACAGGTTAAAACAGCCCTATCCAAAGTCAAAAACACAGCTTCAATGGGACCGGACAGTGTCCCAGGCTGTGTCTTACAAGAGCTCCAAAATGAACTAACCCTTCACCTAAACACACTGTTCAAGCTCAGCCTCTCTACAGGCTACATACCCACAGAGTGGCCCACAGCAACAGTTATCCCGCTCCACAAAAGTGGAGCCAAAACGGACTCTGGGAACTATCGCCCTATAAGCCTGACTAGCCTGGTCTGCAAGGCTATGGAACACATAATCATGGAACTCATTAACAGAGACATTGGGAACCTCCAAACCTTGGACCCTACCCAGTTTGGCTTTGTTAAGGGCAGATCATGTCTCCTAAACCTGGTGGATGTCTTTGAGACGGTTACCAAGGCATTAGAAGAAGGAAGGGAGGTCTACACAGCCTACCTAGACCTTGCAAAGGCTTTCAACACCATTCCCCATTCTAGTATTATAGACATGCTCACCAGCTTGAAAATAAACCCCTATATCTGAGATGGGTTGCCAACTGGCTCATGGATAGAACCCACATGGTGAGAGTTGCAGACTCTACATCTGACTCTAAACCAGTTACAAATGGCGCCCTCCATAGCTCAGTCCAAGGACCCCTCCTGTTTGGTATATACTTCTAAGAGGTACAGGCAAGAATAGGAGGACTATGGCTGACCAAGTTCGCAGACGACTGCAAACTAGGGGCTATAATTGATTCTCTGGCTGATACAGACACGTCCAGATGGGTCTCACTGAGACGGATACCTGGTGTCAAAATTATGTACCTAGGTTCATAGGTTCATAGGTAGGTACTAGGCTATCTGCCTGAAGGTATTTATAAGCCCAGCCAGAATGTGTTCGCTTTCGCCACCCCCTTAGATTAGTTCCCTGTGCCTCTGTCCAGCAGAGCCACTGAAGTGATCCCCGGGGTAAATTTTCTGTTTTCCATCCACTCGTCAAGGTTTCTCTTGAAGAGTGTTGGCGAGGAACTCTGCCTAATGTAGATTGGAATCTTGTTCCAAAGCATGGGAAGTCTCTGGGACAGGAATCTATCCCTCCAGCAAGTCCTATTTATTGTTATGGTGAGGTTTACATCCCTAGAGTGTGTGGCTCAAGGGGATAAGGTTTTCTTTAGGTGGAGCATGTCCATCAATTCTGGGTTGGACATGGCCTTGTATATCAGGCAGAGGTCACCTCTGAGTAGGAGGTATGCAACCGAGTACAGCTGTAGTTTCTTCATTCGCGTTGCATAGGGCATCTGTTTGAGGCCAGTGATCCTCTTGGTGAGGTACTTCTGTGGTCTTTCCAGCTGTTGCAGGTGTCTTGTAAGGTACATCCCAAATGAGGCATTGTACTCTATGATGGGTTTGATGAGTGATGTGTAGAGGGGCACAATGACCTCTTTTGATCTGGATGCAAACCCTTTTGTGATTAGGTGGGCCACATAGAAGGATTTTCTAACCACTTTGGAAATGTGATTATCAAAGGAGAGATTACTATCTACTTGGGTCCCAAGATCCCTTATTACATTTTCTGTATTTAGGGGGCTACCACCTATGTGGTAGTTTGTGTGTACTTTGTTTTTTCCAAAGGGGATGACTATACACTTTTTGGCATTTAGCTTGAGGCCATGATTTTGACACCAGGTATCCGTCTCAGTGAGACCCTTTTTGGAGGATGTCTGTGTCAGTCGGAGAGTCAATTCTAGCCCCTAGTTTGCAGTCGTCTGCAAACTTGGTCAGCCATAGTCCTCCTGTGCTTGCCTGTACCTCTGAAAAGTATATGCCGAACAGGAGGGGTCCTAGGACTGAGCCCTGGGGAACGCCACTTTTAACCAGTTTAGAGTCAGACCTAGCTCCCGCAACTCTCACTATGTGGTTCTGTCCATGAGCCAATTGTTAACACATCTTGTGTTATAGGGGTTTATGTTCAGGCTGGTGAGCTTGAGACTTCCCATACTCTGGAACAGGCTACCCATCTATGTCAAGCAAAGTTCTTCATTAGCACTCTTCAAGAAAAATATTGATGAGTGGATGGGAAATAGGAAATACACCCCAGGGATCACTTCTGTGTGTCAGCTCGACAGTGGCACATGAAAATAACTTTCTTGGGTGGCATAAGCCAGGGAACCTTGTTGGCTAGGCTTACATAAGCCCTTGGGCCAATAGCCTAGTACCTACCTATAAACCTATGTCTATAATACCAGAATGGGGAATGGTGTCGAAGGCCTTTGTGAGGTCTAGGCATGCTGTGTGTACCACTTTTCCCTCATCTATAGCCTTGGTAACTGTCTCAAAGAAGTCCACCAGGTTTAGTAGGCAAGATCAGCCCTTAACAAAGACGAACTGGGTAGGGTCCAGTGTTTGGATGTTCTCTATGTCTCTGTTAATGAGTTCCATGATGATGCCCTCCATAGTCTTGCAAACCAAGCTAGTCAGCCTTATAGGGCAATAGTTCCTGGAGCCTGTTGTGGCTCCACCTTTGTCGAGCAGAATAACCATTGCTGTGTGCCACTCTATGGGTACGTAGCCTATGGAGAGGCTGAGTTTGAACAGTGTGTTTAGGTGAGGGGTTAGTTCGTCTTTGAGCTCGTGTAGGACACAGCCTGGGACACCATCCGGTACCATTGATGCTGTGTGTTTGGCTTTGGAGAGGGCTGTTTTAACCTGAGTGTCTGCAATTTCAGGGGCTCTACATTCTTCTGGTATGGTTATGGGCTCTTTTGGGGGTGAGAGAGGGGTGAAGTTTGCACTGAACCTGTCTGCCAGGATGTTTGCAATATCAGTTGGTTCAGTGTATTTTGTGCCATTCTGCATTAACTCCGAGCAGATCTGAGCATTGCTAAAGAATGCCTTGTGATTATCTTTGGAGTTCTTGGCAATTTTCCTTTCGAAGCTCGCCTTGGACAATTTTATGAGGGATCGTAGTTTCTTGCTGATACTGATCAGGGATATCTTCCCTTCTTGAGATTTTACTCTTTTCTGTACTAGTTTCCTCCTTCTATTCTATAGCTTGTTTATGGCAGGGGACCACCAGACTGCTTTCCTTTTCTTGGAGGAGTGAGTCTTGGTTTTGCTTGGGATAGCATGATCCATGCATTCTTGTAGGTGCCCATATAATGCATTAGTAAAAGAATTTTGCAGCTTGAACAGCATTTTCCTTTAGCATGGGGACTTTGAAACTTTCCACATTGGTCTTAAGTAACGTGAAGTTTGCTTTTGAAAAGTTTTTCATGGTGGTTTCCTTGTCCGGGGGTGGTGGCGGAATGTGGATATCCAAAGTGATTTGTTTTGGTCAGATCTAACCATTGAGGGGTTGACCACTGGTGTGGAACACTGGTCGCCCATATTGGTGATGACCAGGTCCAATATGTTGCCACTTCTGGTGGGAGTGTTGACCAGTTGATCCAGGGTGTTTGAGTTTATACATTCAAGGAAATGTTGGGCAAGGGAGTTAGTACTTGGGTAGTTCTCCCAGTTAATGTTTGGGTAGTTGAAATCACCTAATATTAGGGTGTTTGGTAGGACCTTTATGTTTCCCAGTGTTTCCAGAAATGTGGAATGGGGGTCCTGGGACATGGTGGGTGATCTGTAGCAAGCTACAATTTGAATTGCAGTTTAGCCCATTGTTAGTTGCACGTGGATGATCTCTGAAGCATCGTGCTGTGCCACTAACCTGGAGGTGTGGGTATCCTTGATGAATATGGATACTCCTCCGCCTTTTGTATTTCGGTCCGGGTTCTGTGGCCGAAATGTTTGGCATGAGTTGTAGCCTGGTAGTGCTGGAGTGCTCTCTGGAGCCTTAAACCAGGTTTCTGTTACTGCACATATATCGATTTTCTCCATACTGAGGAGTGCCTCAAGTGCATGCATTTTGAGGTTTAGACTTCTGGCATTGAGTAGCATTACCCTCAGATTTTTGTTACTTGTGCTATTTACGGCAGTGGGTTTGTCTTTTGAGCCTTGCCTAAAAAGGCACTATGGGGGTGGCAAGAGCCTTGGCCAGTATTCAAAAGCTTAAAGGTGACAGGTGCAAGCCATTTCTAGCAAAACAGCGTGGCTTGTCGAGCATGTCATCCCAGGTGGACAGACACTGGATCCCCTTTGAATGACACCAGAAACTTAGCCAATTGTTGAAATTGATAATTTTTTTTCTTTATACCATTGTCTCATTCTTGGTGAGGGCAGGATGCTACTCAGGGTCAGCGTCATACCGGCCTGGGCTATGTGATCAGAGAACTCTTTCATGTCTCTTTTCATGTAGTTCAGGGAGGTACAGCTCAGGTCATTCACACCAACATGGACAATGACAGAGTCGTATTTGTACTTGTTCTGGAGTGACCTGAGTGCTTGTGTTATGTGGTGGATCCTGGCACTTGACAGCCAGCTAACAGTAACCTTCTCCTTATTCAGCCTATTGAGTGGGACATCAGTGTGCCTGACTATAGAGTCACCTATTACTAGTATGTTGGGTATGTTATTTTGCCTTGAGGACTGTGATTGCGTGGCACACTGGTTTTGTGAAGTATGTGTTTCATGGTTTGTGTTGGGGGGGGTGGAGGTTGCTTGGATGTCTGCTTTGGAGGTCTCTGTTGCTTTTGCAGATTTTTATTTAGAGCCTCCGAGTATGTTTTCATGTATTTATGTATGTTTTTTTACTGGTGCTGGTTTAATGGGTCTATGTGAGATTGGTGGTGTGATGCCAGTACTTCCCTTCTCCTCCTGACTGTCTGATCCAGTCTTGGGTTGACAGAGCTTAGCCTCCAGTTTGGCTGTATAATTGCATCTCTCGCATGTATTAGTGTTTGGTGGTAGGAGGAGAGGGTTGTCTGTGTACATGAGGCAGTTGTAACATTGCTTCAAAATGCCCTGATTCACCAGTTGGACTGGAGAATACACCAGAAACTGCCCTTTGGACATGCCTGGATAAGTACAGTGAACTGCTTTACTGAATAGCTGGTAAGGTTGAATAGAGAGCCTTGTCCTTCTGTGCAGTACAGGGGGGGTCTAGTGCTAGGGTTTATAAGTGTTTGCTATGAGTTTTGAGCAAGTGCCGGGCTGAGAAATGAATGGCTTGAGTGCTTGAGTTGAAAATTTGTTTAGTTCTAAGGGAAAAACTGAAGAGGAGACTTTGTGGAGCCGGGAATAGTTATACCCTAGCTAACTGGTGATGCCCGGCGCACAAAACTGGGCAAATGCGGTTTTTATAGCAGGGAAATGAGAGCGAGAGAAATTAACCCAAAATGGCCAATAAACTACTAATTTCTGGGATGAAACCACTCCTCCAGGGACAGATAGGCTGCTCAAAGCTCTCCTCTTTCACAGGTGAACAGAGAAACCTCTTTCTATCAAAGTAAGATATGGGCAAACACTGAGATTTGTAACACAGCCCTGAATTCAGCACTAACCTGAAAACTGGACTATACTAGCTTAGAACGGCGGGAAACAAGTATATATTTTTTTCAGAAAATAAAGCAGATACAATAAAAAAAACACTTTAAATGCACAGAAGAGGATGCTTACTGTTACATATCTCAGTTTAGAGTTGTAGTCAATGTCCCTAGTAATAAAGGAGGAAGAAACACAAATACAGTAAAAGCAGATGAATAAAGTGCATTTTTTATATATATATAAAACAATAGAAAACGAACAAACTGATTTAAACAAGTTACCCAATTAACCAGAAAAAAGCTCAAAACTGATCCCTGTTCCAGCAGTTTTCAATCAGACAAGTTCTAACTGCACACTCCCGCTATTAGGGTGCAGGGGAACCTTCTCCAAAAAAAGATGGCCTGGATCAGTGCTCAAGTTATACAAACAAAGCCAGATTCAGCAGGCCTGAATCTGGTACTATGCTACAGCAACAAGGTGCACCAATTTCAAAAGGAAACAGTTTAAATAAGCAGGCACAATAAGCATGCGACCAGAAATTCCCAGCTCAGAAGGGCAGAATCCAGGCTTTCCTCCCACAAAAGTGCAGACCACAAACCTTTTTAATGTAGAATAACTGGCCTGAAGCCAAAGTGCTTAAACCAGAACTAATACACTTTTAGAATAGCAGACACTGAGCCTTCAATCAGCAATTCCCAACTTAGAAGGATGTAAGCTACCTGTCCTGCCACAACAGTGCAGACCACAAACTTTCTTAATGTGAAACAAACTGGTATGAAGCCCAAGTGCTTAAACCAAAAGACTTAGAATAACAGTTACAATTTAATCAGGCTACTACCAAGCAGCAATAAGTGCAGCAGAATAAATACACTTGAGTACTTTTAGAATAACAGACACTGAGCCTTCAATCAGCAGTTCCCAACTTAGAAGGATGTAAGCTACCTGTCCTGTCACAACAGCGCAAACTACAAAACTTCTTAATGTAAAACAACTGGTATAAAGCCCAAGTGCTTAAACCAAAATGCTTAGAATAACAGTTACAATTTAATCAGGCTACTACCAAGCAGTAATAACTGCAGCAGAATAATCACAATTGAGCACTTTTAAGATGAAGCAAAATAAAGTAATAAAGTGGGAAGAAACACAAATACAGTAAAAGCAGATGAATGAAGTGCAACTTTTTTTTGTTATTAAAGTGCAAGGAGAGAGGAAGGAAGAACCTAAGTGGGTTGGCCTTTTCAAATCTTCTCTCTGTATTATGTAGAGTGAACACTAGACTCAGAATATGACCACACTGTATTCGGTTAAGTGAGCAAATGAGATGGACTCAGGATGAGTGTTCAAATAGAGACTTACAGGAGGGGCGGGGAATACCAGAGCCACCAACACTAATAACAACACAAGAGCAGGGAGGGTAGGTGGGAACAAACTGCAGAGAGAGACACAGCACACACACTATTCAGTGAAACACACAATCAGGTACAGAAAAAATGAAAAACAGTACTTTTAAAACTGCAAGTTTGTACTTAACTTCAGCTTCTAATGCAGGTGATTATAGCCAAGCAAGTCTCTCAGATGTTGAGCATAAAATGATTTCTCAAACTTTGTGGCTAGCACTTAAAGTACAGAAGAATCCCTCTAGGTTAACAGTTAAATATCCGATAACAGCAGACAGAGACACAGCACACACACTATTCAGTGAAACACACAATCAGGTACAGAAAAAATGAAAAACAGTACTTTTAAAACTGCAAGTTTGTATTTAACTTCAACTTCTAAGCAGGTGATTATAGCCGAGCAAGTCTCTCAGATGCTGAGCATAAAAAACAACGTTCTTTTTTAAGAAATGTACTCAGACATTGTAAAATCAGTAGAAATGCAAATCATATATTGTTTTGCAACAGTAACCACAATACTCACCATTCCCCTGGCTTCTGTCACATGGAGATCAAAGCACATAACTTTTATATGAATGAGGTGTTTGGTTTTCCATACAGTTGTGTTTTTAGTTTAATGTGTAAGATGTTTATACTTCTGTGTTTTGTTAGTAAATAAATTGGGCTTTGTTACCTTGGTTTTTATTTATCTGAAGTATATAAACTAAAACTGTTCTTTCTTGCCATCAAGCAACCATCAGTAGTGCAATAACTGATACAGCTAGTTAATTAAAGGACATACTGGAGAGGATTAAGTTATAGATTTCAATACAATCAGAGTAGCAGTTGCTACTTCAAATTTTCATAATAGTTGACGTGTGCCACTGTTATGAAATCTGGACTTCATGTTATTTTCTACCATCCAAAGGACCATCTTTGTAAGCTTCCACTGCCTTTCCCAGTGACATAAAGCCATAATTCTGGTGTGACCCCAGAAGTGCACAAAGTACAGTAAGTAAAGCCAGACCAGTGAGCTATAAACTGACAACACTCTCTATGCCCCAAACTGTGAAATGTATATTAAAGAAGAAGGTCATCCCCCCATAACAGTGTAACACTTTATCTATGTCCCAAAACTGTGTAAAGTACTCCACGTAAGAGGATCAGCCCCTATATCAGTCTAACATGTTATCTTTATCCCAAAATTGTGTAAAGTATTCCAAGTAAGAGGGCCAGGCCTTATCAGGCTGCAGCAGAATAATCTCCCCTCAGTAACAATGTAGCATTTTATCTGTACCCAAAAACTGTACAAGGTACTCTGAGTAAGGCAATACGGTCTAACTAGTGAGGTATACCTCAGCAGCATAATCTACCCCCAGTAACAATGTAACATTTTATTTATCTCCCAAAACTGTGTAAGCAGCAGGATAATCTCCCCTCAGTAACAATGTAGCATTTTATCTGTGCCCCAAAACTGTACAAGGTACTCTGAGTAAGGCAGTAAGGCCTAACTAGTGAGGTATACCTCAGCAGCATTATGTACCCTAGTAACAATGTAACACTTTATCTATGTCCCAAAACTTTGTAAGTAGCAGGATAATCTCCCCTCAGTAACAATGTAGCATTTTATCTGTACCCAAAAACTGTATAAGGTACAATGAGTAAGGTAGTAAGGTCTATCTAGTGAGGTATACATCAGCAGCATTATGTACCCTAGTAACAATGTAACACTTTATCGATTTATTTATGGGCGGCGCAGTGGTGCAGCGGTTAATGCTGTCGCCTCACAGCAAGAGGTTCTCCAGTTCGATTCTCGGCTGGGGTGCCTTTCTGTATGGAGTTTGCATGTTCTCCCTGTGTTCGCATGGGTTTTCTCCCACATTCTAAAGACATGCTTCTGGAGCATTTCTCCCCAGGCCTCCGCTGAAAACAGGATCTGTGGAACCTAGTCGGACTTTCCCAGTCAACAAATGTTAAATAAATAAATAAAAATGTCCGAAAACTGTGTAAGCAGCAGGATAATCTCCCCTCAGAAACAATGTAGCATTTTATCTGTACCCAAAAACTGTATAAGGTACTCTGAGTAAGGCAGTAAGGTCTAACTAGTGAGGTATACCTCAGCAGCATTATGTACCCCAGTAACAATGCAACACTTTATCTATGTCCCAAAACTGTGTACGCAGCAGGATAATCTCCCCTCAAAAATAATGTAGCATTTTATCTGTACCCAAAAACTGTATAAGGTACTCTGAGTAAGGCAGTAAGGTCTAACTAGTGAGGTATACATCAGCAGCATTATGTACCTCAGTAACAATGTAACACTTTATCTATGTCCTAAAACTGTGTAAAGTACTCTAAGTAAGATGTACAGGCCTTAGCAGTGAAATATACAGCATCACATAATCTCCCTAGAGTAACACTGTATCATGTTATGTGTGCCCCAAAACTGTGCAAAGGACTCTAAGTAAGGCAGTCATGTCTCATAAGTGAAAATTACAGTAATCGCATAATCTCCCACAGTAACAATGTAACATTATGTGTGTTCCAAAACTGTGTAAGGTACTCTGTGCTGCTGATGTACAGTTCACTGATGAGGCCTGACTTAACAATCCCCAGTAATAATGTAACACTATGTGCGTCCCAGAACTGTGTAAGGTACTCTGTGCTGCTGATGTACAGTTCACTGATGAGGCCTGATTTAATCTTCCCCCAGTAACAATGTAACACTATGTGTGTCCCAGAATTGTGTAAGGTACTCTGTGCTGCTGATGTACAGTTCACTGCTGTGGCCTGACTTAACAATCCCCAATAACAATGTAACACTATGTGTGTCCCAGAACTGTGTAAGGTACTCTGTGCTGCTGATGTACAGTTCACTGATGAGGCCTGACTTAACAATCCCCAGTAATAATGTAACACTATGTGTGTCCCAGAACTGTGTAAGGTACTCTGTGCTGCTGATGTACAGTTCACAGATGAGGCTTGACTTAATCTTCAACCAGTAATAATGTAACACTATGTGTGTCCCAGAACTGTGTAAGGTACTCTGTGCTGCTGATGTACAGTTCACTGCTGAGGCCTGACTTAATCTTCACCCAGTAACAATGTAACACTTTATGTGTGTCCCAGGACTGTGTAAGGTACTCTGTGCTGCTGATGTACAGTTCACTGATGAGGCCTGGGTTAATAATCCTCAGTAACAATGTAACACTTTATGTGTCCCAGAACTGTGTAAGGTACTCTGTGCTGCTGATGTACAGTTCACTGATGAGGCCTGACTTAATCTTCCCCCAGTAACAATGTAACACTATGTGTGTCTCAGAACTGTGTAAGGACCTCTATGCTGCTGATGTACAGTTCACTGATGAAGCTTGACTTAATCTTCACCCAGTAACAATGTACACTATGTGTGTCCCAAAACTGTGTAAGGTACTCTGTGCTGCTGAGGCCTGACTTAACAATCTCCAGTAACAATCTAACACTATGTGTCTCCCAGAACTGTGTAAGGTACTCTGTGCTGCTGATGTACAGTTCACTGCTGAGGCCTGACTTAATCTTCTCCCAGTACCAACGTAACACCTTATGTGTACCCCAAAACTGTGTAAAGTACTCTAAGAAAGTCAGGCTTCATCAGTGAGCTATACAGCAGCAGGATCAGCATATTCTCCCCCCACAATAATATTGTAACATACAAATGACATGTCTGCATGTTACATACACACCATGTCTGCACTGTGCACTATGTGTGGCCCAAAAATGTGTAAAGTACTTTAAGTAAGAGGGTCAGGCCTAATCAGTGAAATGTACAGCAGCTGCATCTCCATGTTTCCTGTCATGAAAGCACAAGCACATTCCACATCCTGTTTTCATGATCTGTAGCCTCCCCCTATTTTGTCACTTCCTGTGTCAGCTGAAGCCTCATTCCCCCATGACTGTCTGTTCTGTCACTGAGTCCATGCTCAGTATGCACAGTAACTCCTTCTCAATACTATGTCATGCAATACTGATTCCATGATCGTAGTCCATGCAGAGGACAGGACCCATGCTGTGACTGGCACCCATTTCCATACAGACGTATCCTCTGTAATATAGCAGAGTCATTCACTACAGTCTCTGTGCTGTTAGTCCTTCCTGCCTGGCACCCTTAGAGTGAAAGTATAAAGAAAGGGTTCACCGCTCTATCCATCAGAATCCATTCTTCAAATCTCCCCAAAAGTAATGTAAGTTTTTTCTGGCTGATAACTGCAGGATTCACCCCACCCCTTGCTACACGAAAACACTATTCAATTTCAAGTCTTGTGAAGGCTAAAGCCTTTATGGGGAGATGTTAAAGTATCAGCTAATGGACGTCACAGTATCTCCACCAAACTACCTCGATGGCAACACCCAGATAGTACAGTTTTGTACCTACCGTAAATGTAGATGTTCAAGTGTATATACTGCTGCAGTCATCACACTTGGGGTTATCCTGCTGTCAGGCAGTCCCGCAGTCGGCCGAATCCCAAAGTCTTGGTCCGGCATCGGTTGTCGTCGCTTCTTCCCTGATGTCAGTGTGACAGGGGGATAAAAGAGGCAGCCGATGCCATTTTCTTCAGTTTTTCTTGCCCCAGATGTCAGGTGCCCCCAACTAGGAAGGCAAAACAAATAACTATGTAAAAATACCTTAGTAGATAAACAATAGTACTAGCTGTTAGCAGATACACCATATAGACATGCATCCAATAGATTGATGTACATGGAGTTATAACTAACACCCTGGTATGTAGAGAGGATGGTGGGAGGGTAACCTGGACTGCAGCAGTATATACACTCGAACATCTACATTTATGGTAGGTACATAACTGTACTATGTTCATCGTGTTATACTGCTGCAGTCATCACACTTGGGTTGAATCCCAAAGCTATGGATGGGTGGCTGGTACTAAACTGGGTTAGGTGAAGCTAGGATGCCCTGCAGAACTGCAGTGGCAAAACCAGCTCTGGTTTTTGTGTATAATGGAAGGTGGTAGTACTTGGTAAAGGTGTGCACTGAACTCCAAGTAGCTGCCTCCAGAATGTCCTTGGTTGGAACCCCCCTGAGAAAGGCTGCTGAGGTTGCTGTAGCCCTGGTAGAATGTGACCTAATATTAACAGGCACTGCTTTCCCATGGTGCGAGTAGCAAGAGCGGATACAATGTGCTATCCATTTGGAGATGGTCTGTTTTGAAATAGCCTTTCCTTGTGAACCTGCAGCATAGGATACAAAGAGTTGGTCCGTCTTTCTGAAGGTCTTTGTCTTATCCAAATAGTAACGTAGCTGTCTGTGAATGTCCAAAGAGTGAAGGAGTCTTTCTCCTTTATTCTGGGGGTTTGGATAAAAGGTGGGTAAATGAATGGTCTGATTCAAAGCCACACTGGATACTACCTTTGGCATAAAGGTAGGGTTAGTTCGTAAAGAGACTCTGTCCTGATGGAAAATGATGAAAGGTTCCACTGCCATAAGTGCCTATAGTTCTGAGACCCTGCATGCTGAGGTGATAGCCAGCAACAGAGCTGTTTTCCATGACAAGTATTGTAGTTCTGCTGAGAAGGCTGGTTCGAAAGGAGGCAGTGTTAATTTTTCTAAAACGAAGTTGAGGTCCCAAGCTGGCGTTGGGGGTTTTCTGGGGGGTCTTATATTCTTAGCCCCTCTGAGAAACTTCCTTAGTAAAGAGTGTGAGAATATGGGAGGATCCGTATTATATTGAGCTGAAATGGCTGAAGCATGGATCTTAATGGATGAGAAAGAAAGGCCTTTGTGTAGCATCTCAGTTAAGGATTGCAGTATTTGAGGAATGTTTGGTATCCAAGGATTTTGGCCTTTAGCCTGGTTCCATGCACAAAATCTTTTCCATTTGTCTGAGTAAGTTTTTCTGGTGCTGGGCCTCCTGGCCTCCAAAATGACATTCAGGACGTCCTTTGAGAGAAGTGTTGATTGATAATTCAAGGTATTCTCCATGCAGCTAAGTTTAAAGTCCTGAGCTGACTGTGAAGGATCTGAGAGTTTTGCTGAGTCAACAGAAGTGGGAATTGAGGTAAGATCCATGGAGGGCTGTGAGTCAAGGTCCTTAGTAATGGGTACCAGTGCTGACTTGGCCAGTCTGGAGCAATGAGGATCATTTGTGGTCTCTCTGATCTGACTTTCAGTAATACCTTGGTCAAGAGAGGTAGTGGTGGGAAGGCATAGACTGTCAATGCTGTCCAATTGAATGATAGGGCATCCACTTTCCAGGCTAGGGAATGATAAGTCCTTGTGCAAAATTTCTGTAGTTGGCAATTGTTGGGGGAGGCAAATAGATCTATGTCTGGGCAGCCCCACCTTTGAGTTATCATTGAAAATACTTGTGGGTGTAGTCTCCACTCGTGAGGATCTGCCAAATTTCTGCTTAATTCGTCTGCCAATATGTTTTGCTTTCCTGGCAGGAATTGTGCTTGCAGTTGTACTTGGTAAGTCAATGCTGTGTTCCACAAGGTAATTGCCTGTCTGCATAAAGGGTAGGAGTGTGTTCCTCCCTGTTTGTTTATGTACCACATAACTGTGGTGTTGTCTGTCCTTATTAGTAGTTGTCCTGGATGCAAGAGGTCCTTGAAGGCTGTCAGTGCATTTTGCACAGCTAGCATCTCCTTTTGGTTGATGTGTTCATAGGTTCATAGATTAGTACTAAGCTAACTGCCCTTGCGAGCCATTTTAAGCCTAGCCAATTATCCCTTGTGAGACTCAAACCCTGCAACTTGTGTTTGTAAGGCAACCACCTTAACCTTTAGGCCGCCCTCCCAACCATTTGTTTTGCAGACCATTTGCCCTGTATGCACTGTCCTGCCATGTGTGCTCCCCAGGTGTAGTCTGAAGAATCTGTTGTCATAGTTTGGTTTGCTGGAGGTAAGACAAAAGGAAGACCCTTGTTTATTTGACATGCTTGAGCCCACCATAGGAACTCTTTTTGAAGGCAGGGAATGAGAGGTATACTTGTTTCGAGGCTGTGCCTGTGTTGAGTCCATACACTTTTCAGGTACCATTGTAATTTCCTCATATGCAGCTTTGCATGTGGAATTAGTTGAATGCAGGATGCCATGAACCCCAATGCCTGCAGGATTTTCCTTGCAGTGAGCTGGGTAAAAGTTGCCATTTTTTGAAGTATTGAGTCAGTTGTTTTTGTTTGTCTGGCATGAGATAAGCCATCTGGGCTGTTGTATTTAAGCTGGCACCCAGGAATATTATGTCTTGTGAGGGTATTAGCTTTGACTTCTTTTTGTTTACTGTGTACCCTAGGCAACTTAGCAGCTTTGTTACAAATGCCAGATGCTGTAATAGAATGGCCTTGCTGTCTGCTTGGATCAGGCAGTCGTCCAGATATGGATAAATTTGTATTCCTCATTGTCTGCAGTATGCAATTACTGATGCCAGGCATTAAGTAAATACTCTGGGCGCAGTAGATAAGCCAAAGGGCAATGCAGAAAATTGATAATGCGTTGTACCTGCCAAAAATCTGAGGTATCTTCTGCAATCTTGTCTGATAGGGACATGCAGGTATGCCTCTTTGAGGTCCAACGTTACCAGCCAAGACTCCTTGCCCAGCATGGGAAGAAGCTGCTGTAGTGTGAGCATTTTGAATTTGGGTACCTCCAGGTATGTGTTTAGAATTGAGAGGTCTAAAATGGGTCTCCAGGCTTTGTCCTTTCTTGGTACTAGAAATAGTCTTGAGTAAAAACCTTGACCTTGCTCCTTTGTAGGTACCTTTTGAATTGCTTTCATATCCATGAGAGCTGAAATTTGCGTTTGTGCCTCTGCCCATTGGTTTGGAGGCAGATTTGGCATGCCTCTCATCCATGGTAAAGTGTGAAAATGAAATCTGTAGCCTCGGGTAATAATATCCAGAACCCATTTGTCCTTTGTTATGATGCGCCAATTTTGTAGAAATAGAGCCAGTTTTCCTCCCAAAGGTGCTGCCAGGACAATTTTGCTTGGCAGGCGAAGAGGGAAGTCATTGTGTTTGTTTCCTGAAGGGTTGAGATCTTTCATCTCCACCTCTTTGAGTTGTTGTATGCCATTGTCTAGGCCTGAAAGAACCTTGTGGCTGGCCTCTGCCCCTTGGGCGTCTGCACCTACCCCTTTGGGGTCTGTCTGATGCAGAAAAGGACCAGTTTTTTGATGGCCAGTTTCTGCTGAAACGAGGAGGTTGTACCTGTAAAAAATCTTTAACTGTCTGCATAGATTTTGCCTTTTCTTCCATTTTCTTTAAAACTTCCTCTGCTGTGAAACCAAATAACATATCTTTCTGCAATGGAGCATCCAATAACTTTGCTTTGACATGTTCTGGTAAGGCTTGCTCTTTTAGCCAAGCATGTCTACGTATTACAGATCATGTGACAGCTGCTCTACATGAGGCTTCCAATGAATCAAAACCACACTGTAAGGTATGCTTTCCCACCTGTTCTGCTGCATGCAGCAAATCCTGCATCTCTTTGAAATCAGGTTGATCTGTCTGAGGGATCATTTTCTGCTTTAACTGTGTAATCAAGTACTGCTGGTATTTTAGCATGTGGAATTGGCAGGCCCTCATGGCCAAAGTGGTAGACGTATACACTTTCTTCCCCCATCTTTCTAATGCTCTGGAATCTCTTTCAGAAGGTAGTGGATTCTTAGCAGTAGAGGCCTTAACCCCTTTGGGACCCTGGGAAATGGTTTTGGGGTCTGCAACAGGGCTTTTATATAGAAACTTATGAGAATCAGGAACTCGGTAGTATCTGTCTGGTTTAGCTGGTGCAGGAGGTAAGGAATCTGGGTTTAGATTAGATTCAGTGTAAACATCATCCAAAATGTCTAAAACTGGAGGAATTGCAAGGGGTCTATGCTGTGGGAGAAGAAGAAACTCACTGAGTCTTTTCTTAGAGTCAGAGTAATCTTGGCCTTCCCAGTGGAAGTGTTCCCTCAAGGTGTGTAAAGTTTCCCCAAAAGAGTAGTCTTCAGGGGGGGAGACAGAGGGAATGGACTCTTCAGCATCTGAGTCTTCATAAGGATGGAAGGAATAATCCTGGTCTTCAGAGTTAGCTGAGGAAATGAATGCTTGGTCAGAGGAAGGATAATCTTCCTCCAGTCTTGACCTTTCGTCAGGAGGGGGTTGTGAACCCCTGATAAGTGTAATTAAATCCTCAGCCATCTTAAGCATCTGTTTTTTAGGCATAGGGGCCTGTGGGGGAGTCTGTGGACCTGGTTTCCTAACTTTTAAGGGGGCATTAAGTTTAGCATAAGACTTACTAGAGGTAGTTGTCGGTTTGAAGACACCTTCAGAAACCGAAGGCCTGTCCAAAATCTCCGGATCACCATCAGGGTTGGCGTCTGAGGGGTGAGATGGAACCAGCTCCTGAGGCCCAGCTGATTTGGTCTGGGAGGCCGTCAGAATTTCTAATTCAGCGGTAGTCAAGGGCTGCGTAGGCGCCTCTCTGAAAACCGGAGAACCAGCGGCAGGCCTTGCTGAGGCCTCGGTATCTGGTCTTGGCCTTGGTTGCCTGTCCTTATCCTTGCGTTTTTAAATCATTGCTGATGTCGGTTGCTCCGATGACATGCTATAGTTAAATTTTCTGCCAAAATAATGTCGGGCAAAATCTGCCCGACGCTTGATTGTACGTTTCTTGAACCTAGCACAAAACCGACAACCAGAGACGTCGTGGTCTGGGCCTAGGCAAGGAATACAATAAGAATGAAAATCCTTATGAGGTATTTGCTTCCCACAAGAAATGCAATTATTAACTTTGTCTGACATCGGTCTGAGGCAAGAAAAGTTTACCCAACGGGGTACTTAGCTTTAGAGAAGACTTCGGGCTGAAATTTAATTCGAAAATCTTAGGAGCTAGCCGACCGGCACTTGCGAACTGCTTCTGCTTCGGGCACCGCGCGGTAAGAAAGACTGAAGAAAATGGTGTCGGCTGCCTCTTTTATCCCCCTGTTGCACTGACGTCAGGGAAGAAGAGATGACAACCGACGCCGGACTAAGACTTTGGGATTCGGCCGACTGCGGGACCGCCTGATGGCAGGATAACCCCAAGTGTGATGACTGCAGCAGTATAACACGATGAACATCTGCTCTGAGTTACAGCACAAAGGCACGAAAAGTACAGAACCAAGTGATATTGCCAACATCCTGGCAGATAGGTTCAGTGCTAACTTTACCCCCCTCTCATCCCCTAAAGGGCCCATATCTATACAGGAAGAATGCAGAGTCCCTGTAATCACAACTATGCAGGTAAAAGCTGCACTCTCTAAAGCCAAAAACACAGCATCCATGGGACAGGACAACATCCCAGGCTGCGTTTTACATGAGCTTCAGAACGAACTGGCACCATGTTCAATAATAGCCTCACATCAGGCTTTGTGCCCACTGAATGGCGCACAGCAACAGTTATCCCACTCCACAAAGGGGGAGCCACCACTGATCCCGGGAACTATTGACCTATTAGCCTGACGAGCCTGGTCTGCAAGGCCATGGAACGTATCATCATGGAACTCATAAACAAAGACATTGGTAACCTCCAAACTCTGGATCCCACCCAGTTTGGGTTTGTGAAAGGCAGATCATGCCTCCTGAACCTGATCGACTTCTTTGAGGCAGTCACCAAAGCCGTAGATGAGGGTAAGGTGGTTCACACAGCCTATCTTAACCTCGCCAAGGCTTTTGACACCTTCCCTCATTCTGGAATTATGCTTAAACTCACTAAACTAGGTATAAATCCCTACAGCACAAGATGGGTTGCCAACTGGCTCACTGACAGAACCCACACTGTAAAAGTTGCAAACTCCAAATCTGACCTCAAAGCAGTGACAAGTGGAGTACCACAGGGTTCCGTCCTGGGACCTCTCCTGTTCGGTATCTACTTCTCTGAAGTACAGGCTAACACAGAAGGCCTCTGGCTAATGAAGTTCGCAGATGACTGCAAACTAGGAGCCATAGTCAAGTCCCCAAATGATGTGGACATCCTACAGAAGGGCCTCACTGAGACAGATGCCTGGTGTCAGAGCCATGGCCTCAAGCTCAATGCCAAAAAGTGCAGTGTCATCCCCTTTGGTAAAAAGTCTGTACCCATGAACTACCACATAGGCAGCAATCTACTTAACACCGAATGCGTGATAAGAGACCTTGGGACCCGGGTAGACAGCAGTCTCTCCTTTGATAGTCACATCACCACAGTAGTCAGGAAGTCCTTCTACGTGGCACACCTCATCATAAAAGGGTTCTCATCCAGGAAAAAAGAGGTCATTGTTCCCCTCTACTTGACACTCATTAGACCCATTATAGAATATAACGCCCCTTTTGGAATGTACCTCACAAGACATCTGCAGCAGCTGGAAAGGCCACAGAAGTACCTCACAAAGAGGACTACTGGCCTCAAACAAATGCCCTACACTGACCGCCTCAAAAACTCCAGCTTTACTCTGTAGTATATCGCCTACTCTGAGGTGATCTCTGCCTAACATATAAAGCTATGTCAAACCCAGAGCTGTTGGACATGCTACACTTAAAGAAATCCCAAACCCTTTGAGCTACACGCTCTAGGGACCTAAACCTTGTCACCACAATAAACAGGACATGCTGGAGGGATAGATTCCTGCCCCAGAGACTTCCCATACTCTGGAACAGGCTACCCATCTATGTCAAGCAAAGTTCTTCATTAGCACTCTTCAAGAAAAATCTTGATGAGTGGATGGGAAATAGGAAATACACCCCGGGGATCACTTCTATGTCTCTGCTTGACAGTGGCACAGGAAAATAACTTTCTTGGGTGGCGTAAGCCAGAGAACCTTGTTGGCTAGGCTTACATAGCCCTTGGGCCGATAGCCTAGTACCTACCTATGAACCTATAAGAACCAGAGGGTGGAAACATACATTTCTGGTGTTCCGCACATTTCCATTGCCTTCAAACAGTCTACAAGTGCACCATTGGATAGTCTCCCATACTTCCTACTCACCATTACGACCCCAGTTCCCACCCATGCCCTACAATGGCAAAACCAAAAACAATAAATTATATTTGTACATGTCTCACTGCAGCTATTGTGTGTGTTACATCCCCAGTTATAAATTGTGACATGTACTTCATGTTAATTTATTATGTGCGGAAGACTGAGAAAAGGCTTACATTCAAAATATGCTAACACATGCACGCTAGGAGAAATGATACCAACAATACTCTGTCTAAACATGGTCCTGTACATCTGGATTTCAGTAAGTTTCTTTTTTGTGTTAGGGAAGGTTCTACATCAGGATATGGGGCATACCTCTCAACTGTCCAGATTTTTGCTTCATATTTTTGGTCTATTCCTCATAAAATTTGCAGTTTGCTGGCAAACCACTGGGGACTGAAGTCACTAAATAATGACAGACATTTAAATTTCAGACTTTATATCCTTCAGAATAGCATGGTACCACAAAACCTTTTATTCTAGCAACTTTCTAACAAACTGTTATTCTAGCAACTTTCTAGCAAAAGCAATATTTAAAATCTGCCCCTATTTTTAGGCTTTTGTCCCCCATTATTTTTGGACTTGTCCAGAATTCTTGCTCTAAGAGGTTGACATGTATGTAGGGTGGTAATTGATAAAATAATTTACTCAAATACAAACCATTTTGTCAACTGAAATTAGCTGCTGGTAGACCACCAGACTTCCATTACTATGTGTCCATCAATTATATGAAAGAGAGACACAACGGAGAGGAAATAATCTTTAATGGTGGTTTTTGATCACATGGTGTGTATTCTCTAAATGTTTCACATCCTGTGTGTTTTGTTATTTTGATGAAGTCTTTTCATTTAGATGAAAGCACTCAATAAATCTTATGGTAAATTAGTTCTGCATGGTCAGACTGTTATTTTTATTGGTTTTCCATGTTTCAGTCTGATTGCATTTCACTTTTTGTTTTATTCTTTATTTTCTTTTTACTTGTTTTATTACTTTTTACAAAACATGTCACCGGTGCTAGCATTTTGGGGCCCCCCAGCAAATGTCAAGTTGGGGGCCCCCCTGGACACTTCCAGTCTAAGTATCACCCTGTTACTGCCACCCCCCCATCCATCCTTTTAGCTCTTGCTGCAAACTTTTAGGAGCAGTATACACAGGCTGATCTGTAGCTACAATGCCTATATACAGCGCTATATTGGCTCATGTCACAAAGTGACATTCACAGTTACTGGCATTTAGATGTAACAATGATACATTACAACAACGCTATGTACTGGGCCGGACTTATGTGAAATGGCACCCTAGACACTGTCTGCTGTTTCAGCCTCTCCAAAAAACACACACATATCCTGTATGCTCCCCTCTGTTTCTCCCCATCTTGGGTTCCTCACACCATGCAAGTTATGTTTTTATTCTGTTTCTCACATTTTACCTTTCTATTCGGCTTTTTCAAGAAACAATAACTTTATATATGCTCTGAAGTGCTTTTTAAGGTTTTTTTTCATTTTATTCAACCTTTTCATCCAATAATGGCCTGAACAGAAATTATGATTAAGGAAAGAAATTCACTGGTGTTGTTCAGCTTAATTTTTCCCTTGCATCCTTTCAACACACCTTTACTGACCAAGACAGCACATTAATAACCATTTAGGAAATAACTCAGGCTGGGACCCAGAGAAGCCATAAGGGTGATAGATGCTCTAGAATGTATTGTAGAGCATTTCCCAACCTTTTAATTCAACAGTGACCTAAACAAATATTATGTAAGAAAAATAATTTCAGTCTTATGTTTTTCTTTCATTCAAGACATAAGCTGTGCCCAAGGCTTAATATTCAAAGCTGACAAAATAGTAGCTCACAGTAAACTAACAAGCCAATTGTTATGAGGATATACAGATCCTGTCTGGGAATACTGCCTGCCTCCTTAATTCCCCCTACAAATAGTCACTGCCTGTGCATCTTTCTGGTATTAGATTGGAATGAAAGCAGAGATTCAAATGGTCACAGTCATGTATTTCAAGTGACTGTTCACACACACACACACACACACACACACACACACACACACACACACACACACATATATATATATATATATATATATATATATATATATATATATATATATATATATATATATATATATATATATATATATATATATATATATGTGTATATATATATATATATATATATATATATATATATATATATATATATATATATATATATACACATGCCTTCTGAGTCCTCACCCCAACCCCCAAAGGCGCCTGATGTCTGATTGTGAGAAGTGAAAACAAAATAATGATTGCAGTAATATATTCTCCTTTGTTGCTCCTAGACAGTACACTGCCCCAACAGGAGCTAAAGTAGCTTTCTTTGTACTTCTCTGAGTTCTGTGAGAAATGCAAAGGAAACAATGACCACACAACCCCCATCCCTCCACATAACCTACAGCAACTTTCTGCACACACGCATCTGAGCAGGGCTGGTTTTAGAACGGGTGCAGTTGACAGCAGAGACAATTATCAGTTTTATCATAACAGGGTCATATCACAACTCTGTTCAGGTTAAAGGCATAATCAGAAAATTAAGGCATTTTTTTCTCCTCATTTTCCCCAACCACAAACAGCTTTTGTGAGGTCCCTATGCAGTCAAGGATGAAGAATGGAGCCCCTCTCTATCCATTTATACAGTCTGGGAAGTGGGGGTTACCAGATTCCTTCAAGATCTAAGTGTCTGAATGTCTTGTGATATATGCTGTGCCTTACTTTGGAAATATAATTACTTGTAAACTGCAGCTTTTACTGATGTGTTTTACCCATGTGGGTCCTGGCATTATTGGATGTGTGCACTGATAAAAATCAGTGATATTCTTAGACACACACACACACACACACACACACACACACACACATACACATGCATGCATAAGTCACTCACAGCCACACTAGATTTATACTTATTTCAGCAAATAACAATATATTGTGCAACACTGGTATTACCATACCAGATCAGTGACTGCTATTTAGCAGTTATCAAACAGCAGAGGTAAATCACTTTTATTTACCTCATTAAGGAGTAAATTAATACATGTCACTGATTTCACAGATATTCCCTGATTTTGCCTCATAATTTTGCTCTGTCCTTCATAAAAAAAAATTATTTGCTGGTATGTAACTCATTCAAAATTACAGACAGTCAATAAATACAGACATCATAGCTGTATACTTCTTATTGTACAGAAAATGTTTGCTGATGCAAAACATGGTGTTCTAGTAACGTTTTAAGTGAGTGATGTTTAAAATGTGTTCCTCATTTTGAGCTTCATTCTGCTATTATTTTGGCACTGAAAATAATTCTTCAGCAAAGATGTTGAGAGTTATAGTATCGGATGTTTTGGCAGTATTTATTAAACTGCCTGTAAAAGAAACCATCCATGAAGATCAGAAGCATTAGCTCTTCTTAAAATACATGGTGTGCACTGAGATCAGTCACTCTGAGCTGCTGATCTCTCTAGTGCTTACCTTGCTCATGTTCATTATCAGCTTTATCCTAAAAGCGTCACGTCACAGTCCTGTTCAGGTAAAGAATGTATCAAAAATACATCTTTTTCCTCATTTTTCCACAGCCAACAGCAGCTTTTGTGGGGCCCCTACACAGTCAAAGATGATTAAGTGGCCTCTGAAGCCACTGGTACTGCAGGTACCGAAAGCTGATTATGTTCTTACTTTTAATGGAGAGGATGTCCACTATCAGGGTTTAACTAAGCCAGGGGCATTATGTCAGTGGTAAAATATTTAATGGAATTTTGAAGCTTGTCACTTGACAAAACACTAATACTATATCTAAACATCTTTGAATTTTGAAGGAGATATAAATAAGTGTTATTATTACCTTGTACTATGAACTGTCTGATAATTTCTAATATTTTTCAGCTTTATTTATATGCAAATACCACTGTCATATATGCTTGTTGATGCATGTTTTACTGGCGCTATTCTCACTGGGCCTCCACTGAAAATGCATATGTTGTCCAGTCAACAAATGTAAAATAAAATAAATAAAATAAATTAACCACCTGGTTTATTAAGCATATAAGAGTGCTGCACTAGCTTTTGTTGGTTTAACAGACATGTTACAAAATATCAAGATAAGATAACTTGCTGTGGTTGGGGGCCCCCCAGTATCAAGGGGCCCCCAGCGACCGCAGGGTTCGCTGGTGCCTAAAACCGGCTAAACATGTCAGCACTGTACATGACTCACTAGATGTTACATTTCAGCACTGTTTATGACTCATTAGATGTTACATGTCATCACTGTACATGACCCACTAGATGTTACATGTCAGCACTGTACATGACTCACTAGATGTTACATGTCAGCACTGTACATGAGTCACTAGATGTTACATGTCAGCACTGTACATGTCTCACTAGATGTTACATGTCAGCACTGTACATGACTCACTAGATGTTACATGTCAGCACTACACATGAATCACTAGATGTTACATGTCAGCACTGTACATGACTCATTAGATGTTACATGTCAGCACTGTACATGAGTCACTAGATGTTACATGTCAGCACTGTACATGTCTCACTAGATGTTACATGTCAGCACCGTACATGACTCACTAGATGTTACATGTCAGGACTGTACATGACTCACTAGATGTTACATGTCAGCACTGCACATGACTCACTAGATGTTACATGTCAGCACTGCACATGACTCACTAGATGTTACGTCAGCACTGTACATGACTCACTAGATGTTACATTTCAGCACTGTTTATGACTCATTAGATGTTACATGTCATCACTGTACATGACCCACTAGATGTTACATGTCAGCACTGTACATGACTCACTAGATGTTACATGTCAGCACTGTACATGAGTCACTAGATGTTACATGTCAGCACTGTACATGTCTCACTAGATGTTACATGTCAGCACTGTACATGACTCACTAGATGTTACATGTCAGCACTGCACATGAATCACTAGATGTTACATGTCAGCACTGTACATGAGTCACTAGATGTTACATGTCAGCACTGTACATGTCTCACTAGATGTTACATGTCAGCACTGTACATGACTCACTAGATGTTACATGTCAGCATTGTACATGACTCACTAGATGTTACATGTCAGCACTGTACATGACTCACTAGATGTTACATGTCAGCACTGTACATGAGTCACTAGATGTTACATGTCAGCACTGTCCATGACTCACTAGATGTTACATGTCAGCACTGTACATGACTCACTAGATGTTACATGTCAGCACTACACATGAATCACTAGATGTTACATGGCAGCACTGTACATGACTCATTAGATGTTACATGTCAGCACTGTACATGAGTCACTAGATGTTACATGTCAGCACTGTACATGTCTCACTAGATGTTACATGTCAGCACTGTACATGACTCACTAGATGTTACATGTCAGCACTGCACATGACTCACTAGATGTTACATGTCAGCACTGCACATGACTCACTAGATGTTACATCAGTGCTGTACATGACTCACTAGATGTTACGTCAGCACTGTACATGAGTCACTAGATGTTGCATGTCAGCACTGTACATGACTCACTAGATGTTACATGTCAGCACTGTCCATGACTCACTAGATGTTACATGTCAGCACTGTACATGACTCACTAGATGTTACATGTCAGCACTGTCCAGGACTCACTAGATGTTACATGTCAGCAGTGTACATGACTCACTAGATGTTACATGTCAGCACTGCACATGACTCACTAGATGTTACATGTCAGCACTGTACGAGTCAATAGATGTTACATGTCAGCACTGTAAATGACTCACTAGATGTTACATGTCAGCACTGTACATGACTCACTAGATGTTACATGTCAGCACTGCACATGACTCACTAGATGTTGCATGTCAGCACTGCACATGACTCACTAGATGTTACGTCAGCACTGTACATGACTCACTAGATGTTACATGTCAGCGCTGTACATGAGTCACTAGATGTTACATGTCAGCACTGTACATGACTCACTAGATGTTACATGTCAGCACTGCACATGACTCACTAGATGTTACATGTCAGCACTGCACATGACTCACTAGATGTTACATCAGTGCTGTACATGACTCACTAGATGTTACGTCAGCACTGTACATGAGTCACTAGATGTTACATGTCAGCACTGTACATGACTCACTAGATGTTACATGTCAGCACTGTCCATGACTCACACGATGTTACATGTCAGCACTGTACATGACTCACTAGATGTTACATGTCAGCACTGTCCAGGACTCACTAGATGTTACATGTCAGCAGTGTACATGACTCACTAGATGTTACATGTCAGCACTGCACATGACTCACTAGATGTTACATGTCAGCACTGTACGAGTCAATAGATGTTACATGTCAGCACTGTAAATGACTCACTAGATGTTACATGTCAGCACTGTACATGACTCACTAGATGTTACATGTCAGCACTGCACATGACTCACTAGATGTTGCATGTCAGCACTGCACATGACTCACTAGATGTTACGTCAGCACTGTACATGACTCACTAGATGTTACATGTCAGCGCTGTACATGAGTCACTAGATGTTACATGTCAGCACTGTACATGACTCACTAGATGTTACATGTCAGCACTGTACATGACTCACTAGATGTTACATGTCAGCACTGTACAACTCACTAGATGTTACGTCAGTACTGTACATGAGTCACTAGATGTTACATCAGCACTGTCCATGAGTCACTAGATGTTACATGCCAGCACTGTACTTGACTCACTAGATGTTACATGTCAGCACTGTCCATGACTCACTAGATGTTACATGTCAGCACTGTCCATGACTCACTAGATGTTACATGTCAGCACTGTCCATGACTCATTACATGTTACATGTCAGCACTGTCCATGACTCACTAGATGTTACATGTCAGCACTGTCCATGACTCACTAGATGTTACATGTCAGCACTGTCCATGACTCACTAGATGTTACATGTCATCACTGTACATGACTCACTAGATGTTATATGTCAGCACTGTACATGACTCACTAGATGTTACATGTCAGCACTGTACATGACTCACTAGATGTTACATTCCAGCATTGTACATGACTCACTAGATGTTACATGTCAGCACTGTACATGAGTCACTAGATGTTACATGTCAGCACTGTACATGACTCACTAGATGTTACGTCAGCACTGTACATGACTCACTAGATGTTACATGTCAGCATTGTACATGACTCACTAGATGTTAAGCACATTAACAGTATCTTGGTGTAACCAAGTAATCAGATCCAGAAGCTTCAGTCTCAGTGTTGTTAATATTAACAATCAAAAGCCTGACTTTTAACTACAGTTATACCAGATGTTTATATATTATGTACTGTATGAGTCCATCAAGTCATAAAAACAGTTTCTACTTTATCATATCAGACTCACCATTTTATACCATCTGCTTTCACCAGCACAGTCTGTACCATAGTCTGTGTACAGGAGGAATCTAGAAATTTCTAAAAAAAAAAAAATACTATGATTTACAAATATACGTGAACAGGCTTAAAAAAGCACTACTGTTCAGGTATTAATAGGCCCAATGGTAAGGTACACATCTGTAACAGTAGGTTTCTTGGGTAAATGTGTCAAGGGCAGCTGACCAAAAATCTAGTACACCCTATTTATATGTCACAACCTGCTGCTGACTTTGGACAGTCTCAACAAAATTTACTTGCTAGATTTTCTAGCATAATAAAATTATATATTCATCAATACATATATAAAGAACTGGAGGTGTTAAGATTACTGAATAAGAACTCTTCTGGTACTATAAGAGACAAAGTTCGATTCTGGTTTTACTTTTTGTGATACTTTGCAGGCTGCTATAAACCAAACAAATAACTACTCACAGCAAAACAATTTGCAGTGAAGCTTTTCATGCACTCTGCATCCTTTATCTCCAACTTTACCAGCCTGGCTCTGTCCCCACCAACACAAACTGCTGAGATTAGAATCGAGAGCATGATGTTCATTACAAATCAGGATCAGATGCATAGCAGAACAGATCTTTATTTTACAAAAGTTCCCTCTGCAGCTCCCTTCAGAAGAAAAGCCCCAAGAACACAAACTACATCATTCATAAACAAAAGGCCAACTGTCACAAAAAGCAGGTTTTCTCATTAGCTCAGTTCTTACCTCCAATTTCATGATGTAGTACATTATTCAGGAAGTGAAGCAGCGACTGCTTGCAAGAAATACAAACCAGAAAAATGACAGAAATCTAAGAATTTCTTTAATGTCTGCACAAGAAACAAACCTCTCCAACTCAACTTTCCGTAGTTACGTACTTCTTAACTGATTAGTTTAAGGCATAGTTACTTGCTTGCTGTCTTCCTGTGAAATATATGCCCACAATGTGCATGTAGCCTGATTAATATTCATAATATAAAGTTCTAAGAATATTGAGGGAGGGAAGGAGTGAGGGAGGAGATGGGCTGCCTCATTCACCTTTAAATTCACATTTCTAGTTGCAAGGAGTGACAAGTTTATGAATTTCTGCTGCACGCAGAACATACTTCTTAACATCTTAGTGCATGAAATCTAGACAAAGTCTGACAAAATGGGGGGAGAAAGGCTAAAAAAATAGAGACATTTTTTAAATATTGCTCTAATAAACTTAGAAAGTTATTACAGGATTTGTTTTTACATTTCCTAAATGATTAGAAGCCTGAAACTCATGTATTATGCATGTCATTATTTACTGAGTTCAATCCTCAGAGCATCCCAGTGATTTCCAGAAAACCACAAATTTTATGTGGAACAGACCAAAAATATAGGCAAAAGTCTGGACATTCTGCAAAAATCTGGACAGTTGAGAGGTATGTCAGAGTAAATCAAGATCCATACATTTTCATTTTCTTGCATAGCGCTTCTGTGCAGGGGTGAAATTAGTAAATTCCATTTTGTACTCACAAATGCTTATTGCTGCTGCCCCAACCATTCTCGCATTTAAAAAAATGGGAATATCACTCATGTTGCTGCCCCCCAAAACCATTTAGTGTGTAATGTTTTCAGCTGGTCAGTCATGATGCAAGTAGGTATACAGATTGGTCAGAGAGCTGCACATGGGGGAAAGTGAGCATGCATTTCCTGATGGTAACAACTACACAGCTGACAAGGCTGCCATGGGGTGGGGAGGGTGTTTACTGAATATTCCCCAGCAGCAGCAGTATGACACTGCACCAGCATCCTTGCTCTCCTCACTGGCCCTGGATGTGGGTTGTCTTAAGCCTGAAGGAGGCCAAGGAAAGTCCAGTGGACACACTAAATGAGAAGAGCAGTGCACCCATTAAATGAGAAAAAAACATGCACCCACTAAATGAGAAGAGCCATGTACCCACTAAATGAGAAGAGCAGTGCACCCACTAAATGAGAAGAGTCATGCACCCACTAAATGAGAAGAGCCATGTACCCACTAAATGAGAAGAGCAGTGCACCCACTAAATGAGAAGAGCCATGCACCCACTAAATGAGAAGAGCCATGTACCCACTAAATGAGAAGAGCATTGCACCCACTAAATGAAAAAGCCATGCACCCACTAAATGAGAAGAGCAGTGCCCCCACTAAATGAGAAGAGCCATGTACCCACTAAATGAGAAGACTCATGCACCCACTAAATGAGAAGAGCGGTACACCTACTAAATGAGAAGAGCAGTGCACCCACTAAATGAGAAGAGCCATGTACCCACTAAATGAGAAGAGTCATGCACCCACTAAATGAGAAGAGCAGTACACCTACTAAATGAGAAGAGCCATGCACCCACTAAATGAGAAGAGCAGTGCACCCACTAAATGAGAAGAGCCATGCACCCACTAAATGAGAAGAGCAGTGCACCCACTAAATGAGAAGAGCCATGTACCCACTAAATGAGAAGAGCAGTGCACCCACTAAATGAGAAGAGCCATGTACCTACTAAATGAGAAGAGCCATGCACCCACTAAATGAGAAGAGCAGTTGGTGGCAGCTGATAGCTACAAGGAGAAAAAAACACACAGTCATCTTTAACAACTTCTCCAATGCCAGTCTCCTCATACTCACTGATGATTTGAGATGGAGCAACAGTCTTCTTCCCATAATGAGTCTATAGCAATCTAAGCACCGCTCCATATAGCCACAGTTTACACCTACTATTTCAGTAATGCAGGCTCACGCACGTATGGAACGGTACACCAGGCAGGGACTTAGGGCGCAGAGGGCACATTACACCGCTATCAATGACAGCATCCGTGACCTTGCCGGTGACATCCAGACGTATACCGAGGTCATTAATAGACATTGGGGGGAGACAATAGATGCCCTCCACAACATGTCTTCCTCGAGCCAGGACCGTGCGGGACGGTTGCAACGTTGATGCGGACGCATGCTAGCAACAGCAACAGATGGCATTGGTCGCTGACGGCCCACAGTTCACAGCCACTCCCGTAGTGGCAGTACCAGCCCCAGCAATGCTGGGACTGGCCTGTCCATTGTCTGTCCCAGTAGACCACGTGCACATGGCTCTGGCCAGTCCCAGCAGTGACATGGGTCCAGTCATCATACCTCTGCCTCTGATGACAGTACCCAGTCAGGGTTGGTACCCGATACTGTCAATAGCACCCCCTGCCAGGCACAGGCACTGTGTCCACGGCCGGAGACAGTGATCTGTACAGCCAAGCAGGTACAGTCTGTGGCTGTCCCACAAACCACCATATATGGCAGCCACATGGTGGAGCTGTGTGCATGCAGACACACACACATTAACCAAACAACTAGGACTCACACATACACACACATATTACATCAACATTGGTCCATGCTGTACTGTTGTTCCTCACATACACACACACACACACACACACACACACACACACACACACACACACACACACACACACACACACACACACACACAGATATGTCAATTGGATGGGTCAATGTCAGGCTCTGGCAGACAACAAAACGCCCTGTGCATATGATGATACCTGTGCCACCTCCTGTCATCTGCATTATCAACGGAGGGACAGACTAACATGGTGCTGATGCACAGGGTGACACTATAGCAGTGTAGCAATAATAGCAAGTTGTCAACAAGGAAGTGTAACTACATCCTTGTAGGTATATCTGAGCAGACATTATGCATCAAAGCTCTGATTGTCAATGTAGCATTGTTTACACCACTGTTAGGTCTGAGTATGTATTATCCACTCATGTGCCACTTGGCTGATGTGTGATGTGTGATGTGTTGCCAGCATGTGTTAGTGAGTGGACAGTATGTGTGTGATGTGTGCAGTACAGATTAGCAAGTGTACATCTGTGAACATGGTGGGTGCGCACTGTCTCGATGTACATGCATAGTGGACACATGGGACGTGTGGCATACCCTGTCTTACAAATTATTAACATCTCATTGCATCTTTCAATGGCCAGTATGCATTCTACTACAGTTATGTAATAACATGGGTAAACGTGTGTATGACATGGGTTGACACTATGCTGCGGGTGATACCGTTAATATCAATCAATGATTTGCAGTCTGGTAGTATGCACAACCTCAACAGCATGACTATAAGCAATCATTGGATGATGTCCTGACAAATGACACACAGTAGTAGGGAACCCAGTATCAATTGGATCCTACCGTTGCTACACTATAACACTAACCAGTGGTGATGACCGCCACCCATTACTGTGACCACACCTGTGTGTCATATAGCCCTCTTAGGTACATGCAGACACACTAGGGATGTGTCCATCCAAATCTGAGAATGCATGGATTGTCCTACAATGCATTCCCTGGGTGGGATGCATATCCTACATAAGGGTATCATACAGACAGATACCTGTTGTGTGAAACATGCTGTATAGCAGTATGCCGACTATGGCATAGTCATCCTCATGTACTAAACATACTATCCCATCAGTACCACACAGGTGGTAGCCCTCAACATGTATGTCGGGTACCATTGTGTACATACAGACCCATGTTATGTCATGTGTCCCTTGGTATCCACATATCCATAGGTATTGTGGAGTCCCAAGGTGTATCACATAAGATATTAGAGGCCTGAATGCATATCCACAAGGCAGTCATACACCTATAAAGACTGTCCATTCTTGGCAGACTTTGTTGTGTATGACCATGTCTGACATATACCCCAGGCATATACCCTCACTCACACTACTCTTAAGTAACTGTCATGGGTGTGTGTGCCACAGATGACCTTGGCCACAGAACACGACAGTGGACGGCTGTGTCACATACATACATATGTGACCTACAATCTGAGAAACAGCGGCACAACCTGACAATGGAAATAAATGTATTCATGTAGTATGCAGGCTTCACACTTATGCACTGATTGAGGGGACATGTACACATATATATTTGCGATGCAGATACCTGATGTCTGCAATGCACTTACTGTTGTCATCATACTATGTCATACCATAGTAAAAGCAAAACCCACACCGTGTTGACCAACAGTGACACACACACAGTCAGCATTTGCAGGATTCAAACCCCTACCTAACTATGTTATGATACTAGAGAGAGAGACACATTAACACGGCACGCTATTTGCTTTACTGGCTGGTTTCCCTTCTCCTGCAGTATTTGCAGGATGGTGACATCATCAGACTTTCCAAAGAGGAATGTACCTCTTTTAGTGTGTTTTCACAGTCTCTAAAAAGGGCACTCCTTTCAAAGACAATTGCACACATGCACACACACACACACTCACTGTTTGCAGGATTCAACCCCCTACCTAACTATATTATGATACTACAGAGAGACGCACTAACATGGCGCACTATTTGCTTTACTGGCTGGTTTCCCTTCTCCTGCAGTATTTGTAGGATGGTGACATCATCAGACTTTCCAAAGAGAAATGTACCTCCTTTACTGAGTTTTCCCAGTTTCCAAACAGGGAACACCTCTCAAAGGAAACTGCACACATACACCCCCCCCACACACACACACACACTTTGCAGGATTCAAACCCCTACGTATGTTATGATACTGGAAAGAGACGCATTAACACAGTGCGCTATTTGCTTTACTGGCTGGTTTCCCTTCTCCTGCTGTATTTATAGGATGGTGACATCATCAGACTGGACATGGTGATGTGTGTACACTTTGTTTTATGCCATTCCAGGAATGGTCCATGTGGGTCAGCAGGTGTCAACAGCTTGAACATGACCTCAGTATCCTTACCTTGTGTGATCTATCTGTGGACACATTGACATTCCGTCATATGTCAACACATATTTATGCACAGCTTCTTGGTTTTGTGGATACTACATGTGTCTGGGATGTTGATAAAAAGCTATTCGAAGTCTATGTGACACATGTGTAGATGTGTTTATTGATGTATGTCCTGGGTGGCTGCCTTGCAAACAGTCTAGCATGTTTGGGAACCATGATCCGCACATGAACATACCACAGTTGTTAGGGTTGTGTGTGTGCCAGCTTCCAATAGTTCTGTTTATGACTGTAACCATGATGGACTCCATGACCTTGCAGATCAGACCTCATAGGCATACTGGACTTGACTTCCCATGATGTGTTGTGCACCAACACTTGTGGGGAGTGCCATATGCAGCTGTGACACATTCAACGGTTCCACATCCTGTGTAGGGGGTGCGGCTCAGCTGACTGTTCAGGTGCATGATCTGTTTGTTCTGTAGTTTGTGCATGACACATATTGGGAATCAATGTATTCCACCTGCTGCCATGCTTTTGGCAGTGGGGGTAGCTGCTCATCCATTCTACATGTGATATCTCCTGGTATGATGATGTGGACTATTGTCAGTGGGGGATGGGTATGTACATATGGGCTTGTCTGTCATGATGTCAGCACTGACACTCAGGTACAGTTGGCCCTGACTCAGGACATATATGTGTGTACATTGATATTTATGACATAGCTAAAGGAGGTGTCATGATTCATTCTGGACTCCTTCTCAGCTCCTGTTTACAAAACACTAACGAACATGAGCACTAATCCATGTTATACTCTTTTACATGCTTAACACCCTACTGATCCTTTGTGATCAGGCTACAGAGTATGTCATGATAATATCCTGGCATGTCCAGGGGTTGGTTTTGTGTGTACTCTTCAGTCCAGCTGGTGGATATTGTGATATTGACACAATGTCACATCTGCCTCATGTACACAGACAACCCTCTCCTCCTCCCAACAAACTCAGATATATGTATGAGATGCACCTATATAGACATACAGGGAGCTGACCTCTCTCAACCCATGACTGGCACAGTCTATTAGGTGGTGAAGGTAACCACACACACCACATATCAGTCTCACATATCCTCTAGCAACAGCACTCAAACCACATTAGCACACATTGACATACTCGGATGCTGTAAATGTACTCTACCTAAGCAGCAGAGACCTCCAAAGCAGACACACACACAACTGCTACCCCACTACAATACCCACATATCACTAAGTTCACAATGTCAGTGTGCCACACAGTCACTGCCCTTCGGGCTAAACAACACACCTAATACACTTGTAATAGGTGACACTTATGTTCAGACACACTGACGTACCACTCACCAGCCCTGACAAGGTAATAGTCACTTTGGGCTGTTTGTTGGGTGCCAGGATCTACCACATAACACAGGCAGTCAGGTCACTCCAAAGCAAGTACAAGACTGGCACCATCATTGTCCATGCTGGTGTGTGTAACCTCAGACGTTACTCCCTAGACCACATGACATGATACATGGAGGTACACTCTGATCATGTAGCCCAGGCCAGTATGACCCTGACCTTGTCTAGCATCTTACACCCACCTATTATGATGTCACAGTATACGGACACACATATCACATTTAACAGTTGGCTAACAAATTTGTTTCATTCATAAGGGATACAGCGTCTGTCAGAGTATGGTGACATGCTCAACATGCCACGTAGCTTCACTATGGACAGCTTGCACCTGTCACCCTTGGACTTTGGTATGCTGGCTAAGGCTCTTGCTACCACCAGAGTGCCTTTTTTAAGCAGGGCTCAGAAGACAAACCCACCTCCATAGACATTACAGGTTAAATGAAACTAAGGGTAATGCTACTAAACAACAGTTGTGTTAACCTAATATTGTGGCCACTCAGGACTCTCCTCAGTATGGAGGACAGCAATATCTGTGCACTGACAGACACCTGGTTCAGGCTCGCTTATGCGCACCAGCACTACCAGGTTATGTTTCATACCATGCTGTCTGACAACAAGACTTGGAACAGACAACACAACTAGGGGGAGTATCCATATACATCACAGATACACACACCTCGAGGTTAGTAGCACTGCACAAAGCATCACAGACCATACATATACAACTACCATTGTGCAATACTGCCTTTCAGTTTGTTGCCTGCTACAGAACACACTCCCAAAGTCAGGAAACACACTCGGCTTTTGTGGGAACTATGGAGAATATGAAGGTCTCCACAGACACCATTATATTGTGTGACTTCATATACACACATATTGACTGGGGATACTACTCAAGCCCCGACAACCTCACCCAACAGTCACTACAATTTGTGGACTCATATGCTTTGGCACAACCAGTCAGCACAGCCACAAGGGGGAATACATATTGGACCTGCTCATCACCAACATGGGGACTCTATGTTCCACACCAGCGGTATACCCCTCATTGGTAAGGTCAGAATGTACATGTATCTCACAGGACATACATATACCCTCCACACACCCATCCTGGGTAATCTTGGTGAACTTCTCACGAGCCAACATCTCACTTCACCAAAGCAAGGTGGTATCCTTCACAGATCCTGAGACAGTGGCATATATGGCTCACACTGCTGCATCCTTTACATACACATTCTGTAAACACCTAGTGGACTGCATGGATTGTGCTATCCCAAATAACAACAAGACCCACTGCTACAATGACAGGGGACCTGTCTGGTAGACCCCAGCCATTAATAAGATGCACAACGTCAGTAGGATGCTATTACATGATAGAGCACAATCCCAGACTGGGAAGGCATCTGTGATCTGTACTAGCAGACAGCTACAATCACTCATGGACTTTTCTAAGGGCCGCTTCTACCACACAATTGCACCTGATACGTAGGACTATCACATGGCCTTCTTCAGTTATGTCAGGAACCTGGGTGGACACTCACTGATATGCTGTGAGTTACTGCATACTGACTAAACCTACCCTGAACCCACTGGCATTGCCTACATCCTGGCAAACAGGTTCAGTGCAGATGTCTCCCACCCATCCCCCCTAAGGAGCAACTATCCATCCCAACAGAGTATAACCTCCCTGACATCACACAGTAACAGGTGAGTGCTGCCCTCCCCACAGCGTACATCACAGTATCAATGTGACCAGATGGTGTCCCAGCCTGCATCATACATGAGCATCATGACAAACGCAGCCCTCACATTACATCACTGTTCAATATCGGAGTTACCACAGGATATGTACCCAAGGAATGGCATACTGGGACAGTGGTCCCACTCCACAGAATTGGTGCCACAACGGACCACAGACAATATTGCCCTATAAGCCTATGTAGCCTGTTCTGCAAAGCTATGGAGCATATTGTCATAGGACTCCTACACATAGACATCGGGAACCTGCAGACACTGTGTCCTACTCATTTCAGCATTGTTGTGGGCAGATCTTGCCTCTTGAACCTGTAGGTATTCTTTAAATGGCTAACAGGTCCATCGACATAGGGACGGCTATCCACACAGCCTACCTGAACCTTGCAAAACCATTCAACACAATAACCCACTGGGCCATTATGCATAGGCTCACCAGCGACAATTTGGACACATATCTCACACAATGGATTGATACCTAGATCAGGGATAGCACCCACATGGTCAGGATTGCAGGTGCCATGTCTGACTATACACCAGTTACACATGGCATCCCACACAGCTTGGTCCTGGGATCTCTCTTGTTCAGTAGATATTTGTCTTACATACAGGCTATCACAGGGGGAATATGGCTGAACATGTTTGCACTTGACTGCAAACTGGGTGCCATGATCAACTCTCCAGCTGCCACATGCATACTCAATCAGGGTCTCACAGAGATGGATGACTGGTGCCTGAGCCATGGCCTATAGCTAAATGTCATTAGTTGCATAGTCATCCCCTTTGGGAGTAACAACATGCCCACACATTACCACATAGGTAGTACTCCATTACATACGGTAGGAGTTGTTAGGGGTTTGGGGACATCACTTGTTCGTACTGTTGCCTTTAACATTCATGTTGCCAAGGTGGTTGGACACACCTTCTATGTGTGCCACCTTATCCCATATGGTTTCACATCTAGATCGAGTGAGGTCATTGTGCCTCTATACTCATCACATCAATGCTTGGTTACAATGCCACATTTGGGGTGTACCTTACCTGACACCTGCAGCAACTGTACTGGCCACGGACGGTCCTCACCAAGAATATCTAGGGATTCACACAGATGCCCTGCATAGTTCAGATGCAGTAACTCCAGCTCTACTCAGTCGCTTACCACCTACTCAGATATGATGTGTGCCTGTTGTTTACAGCTATACCCAAACCAGAATTACTGGACATGCTCCACCTCAGGATATCCAACTCCCTTGGAGCTACACACTGCAGGGACGTATACCTCAGAACAGATGTTAATAGGACATTGTGGAGGGACAGATTCTTATCCCAGAGGCTTCATTCACTACAGAATGTAATCCCAGTTTCACATAGGCAGAGCCACCTACTGACCACCTACTGGAGACATCTTGACGACTGTATGGGTGATTGTATATTTACCCCTGGGATATCTTCTGTGTCCCTGCTAGACAGAGGCACACTAGCATAAATGTACATGGGCTATCTTGTGTGACCTACTATTCACACACACAGTGTAGTAATCTGACAGGGTTGAGAATGCCAAACACACTCTGGCTAGGCTTGTACATGCCCTAGGGCAGATAGTCTAGTATTGACCTCTGAACCTATGCTAATGTTCAAGATGCACAATGTTTATTGCTGATACTGTTTGCAGGTCTTTATCATCTTTGCTTTACCAGTTTCCATGAAGAACTTCAGTATCTGCAGAACATATTTGATTATGACAGGGTTCCACTATATTATAGATGTGTCTGTTGTCATATAACTGTGTGCACAGGGTGGATTGCTGTATAGTGACAGGTTCCTGGGTTAACACATGCAACTGCCAGATATGCGTGGCCCACTGCTGTACTCAGACATGGCCTAAGTGTGTGAGCATGCCCAGTTCTGACATTACATGTTTTGTTGCCTGACATTTGTCTCATTTATTCAAGTGTGTGAGCATGTCCAGTGTGACCCTTCAGTATTTTGCTATCTGAGGTCCACTACATTTGCTGATGTGTGCGAACATGACCAATATTAACATTTATACTGTGTGTGTTGGAAGTCAGGTTCTGTTCTCACTGCAGGACTCACCTTTGTGTCATAACTCAACAAGGATTATGCTGTACCTGCAGGATTTCCATGGAATACTTTGCATAGACTTATCAACATTCCGTAATACAGGTGGACCACTGCAATACTGTCATGGTTTAGTGGTTCAGTACTTTGGCTACAGTGCACAGTATCCTGGGTTCGAGGCCCATCACTGCTTTATATTTTCATACTGAGCAGACCACACTGCTTAAGGGCCTGTTAAGCAAATATGAGCATGTTGGCTTCCATTCAGCTATGCCCTACTTAGATCAGGCTTGTCCGACATTGCTCAATATTCACCAACATTGCTGGACGTTGCCCAATATTACTGAACATTGACCACAGTTGCGCTAGTTGGTGTGTGCAATTTTGTTTGCATATACTACATGGTGGTAATTGCTGTTTAGCACTGCTTTATATTGCTTAACACATGGCATTCATGCCTTAGGTGGTGCTGCAGGGCTGCCTATGTCGGATGCACATACTACACTCCCTGCACATGTTTGGAAGCAGGTAGTGTCAACTTAGGCATCCCTTTTACTTTATGTGCGAGTCGGAGAGGGGTATCGTTTCCAGAGTTCCTACTGAGCCAGAGTATGTGCTATGCATTGCCTCTTTGCCAAGGCCAAAGCATACTGGGCATGCCTCCTTCTGCCTACTGGGGCAGGCTCAGGTTGTTCCTCCTCTGAGTCACGCTCTGCCTGTGATGGCCTTGGCAATGGTGGGGGGCTGTTTGGCCCAGGCCTATGCTGGTCCTGCTGCAGCTGTTTTTGCAGGATCATATTATGTAGCATAGCACATACCATGACAATTTGGGTACATGTAGTTGGTGAGTACTGCAAGGCTCCACCAGATGTGTCCAGGCACCGTAACCATGACTTGAGCAGCCCAAACACACGCTCTATTACATTACGTGTTTGTGCGTGTGCCTCATTATGGCATTCCTGTTCAGGTGTGTGCGCGTTTCTGATGGGTGTCATCAGCCATGGCTCCAGTGCATAGCCAGCATCCCCCACTAGGTGACCATGTGGGATGTCCCCATTGGCAAATGTCTGGTACAGCTGTGTCAGATGCCAGATATGGGAATCATGGTAGCTTCCAGGGCAGCCTGCACACACATTCAGTATTATGCCCTGGGCATCACACATGACCTGGCAGTTGATGGAGGGGAAGCCCTTGTGGTTGAAGTAGACCCTACCCCGCCCTCCGGCTGGTGCTTTGATGCGTATGTGCGTGCAGTCTATTGCACCCACTACCTCAGGGTATTCCGCTACTTGCTGGAAGAGACGCATATTGCTGGCCAATACCTCACGGTAATTGGGGAAATATACATGAGCACCGACATGTGCTGACATGGCATCCAGGAACTGGTGTAGTACCTTGGATGCTGATGCCTGTGATATCCCCATCATATCACCAGTTGGTCTCTGGAAGGTACCTGTTGTTAATATTCTTAGGCCAACACATACCTTGGTTTCCATTGGGATGGGTTCCCCTCTGTTGGTTCTGTGTGTGAGGCGTGGCCTGCATAGCTCAACAATTTGCTGCAGGAGGTCTCTGTCCACTCTATAGCGTTCCACTATCTTCAGCTCATGTAGCCCCTGGTAGGTTACCCTGGGCCTGTACACTCTTCTCTGTCTCCTCACTGTGGGTTGTCCAGCAGCATTTCCATTGTCACCACCCTCAGCATGTTGCATATATCGCCTTATAACAGCAATGGCAGCCCCTAACATTTCTTTGTCTCAGTAAAGCTTTTTCAGTTTTCACTTCTATTAGCTTACTGCAGTGTCTCTTGTGAGCAACATAATGGACTGTTGTTTGCAGAGTTTTAAGTGCTAGGCTGGGCTGGGCTAGTGTACTGCCTGTGTAATTGCCTGATTCTGATTGTTTTCACCTGCTAGCTCTGCTAGTACTCCCTGGTAGCTTCCTACTATTTGTTGTGCTTCCTTTTTCCTTTCTGTTTCCTCAGGGGGGAGCACCGCGCACACAAGCGCAAACATGAGCACAGCAACTAAGACGTGCGCACACATGCTTACACAGACTAAAACTTGCTTATTCGGGTTAAAACGCGCGCACACCAGCGCAAACGTGCTTACAACTCTTTAAACAGCCTTATACATGCTTACTCCGGCTTAAACGCGTGCACTCACGCTTACACTCGTGCACTCTGTCTTACTCAGGTTTACAGGCGCGCACACGCACGCATGCACGCTCAGCAAGAAACTTTGGTGTTATCCATGATATACACCTTCCATTTCTTGGCTTTCCCTAGCCTACCTGTTGACACACCTCTTTCCATGATGTCTAAATGACAGCGGACACATGCCACTCTGCTCCAATGAGCTTCACTTCTTTCATACATACCCCCCTCGTGATGTCACCTATCTTCTACTCTTTTACTCCCCATATCCTACTCCTACACTCCACTGACTGTGCTCATTTGCTATGCAAACTAGCGATTCACTATCCTAACACTTATTTACATAGGACTGCCTACTAATGCTTGGTTACATGTCTTAGACTGAGCTTCCCCCCTTAGCAACCTCTACTCAGTGGCTATCTTGTCTTCAGCCTGCCATTCCCTTGCATTGTACATTACCACTTTGAATAAAATCCACATTTGTGAGTTTTAATTTGTAGTATTCTGGTTTTTAGAGCGCAGCCCGTTTGCGCGGCGATGCGCTACACTTAAACAACGGAAATCGGCGGAAAAAAAATTATTTTTATTTTAATTTTGCATCAGGGAACATTTCCAATGGCCATATAGTTGGTCATTGGCATGCTTCCTGCACTGGATGCAACCTTTATTTGGAGCTGTCATGGCTCCATTTTGCTATTTGCAGAACGGTACTCAGTTGTCAACTGAGTACATTTCTGCAAATAACACTGCTCTTACTCAGACAGGTTCAGGTTTCCTGAATCGCAAATCTACCTCATTTGCATGCCTTTCGCCTGCAATTGAGGTGATTTGCATGTCCCAGCCCTGTCCGTGTAAGAGCCATTTTAGGAGCTCTCTTACACACCCCTACAGGCTGTTCCTGGATCGCTCGTCAGACATGATGGCTGCATGGAGTCTTACTCTACTCTTAGACTCCGTGCAAGCCATTGTGAATCCGGCCCAAGGTTTTAAACAATTAGCAGAAGAAAATGTGACTAGTTACAATATTATTTAATCTGTTTAGAGCAAAATGAGTTAATAGTTAGGCAGATGCTTATTTAAAGTGGGTAGGATCTAGTTGTATAGGAGTTAGGAAACAAGAAAGGAAAGTAAGAATGGCTAGTAGGAGATGTAGGGGTGGTAGAGTATAGGAGACAGACTAGATAGGTAGGTTATTTTGAGACTGTAAGAATTAAGAGTGGTTGGAGATAGAGGAAGGGAAGAGGTAGACGAGGCAGGTGAATAGTGTTAGAGATACATTAAGAGTGAGGTGGTGAAACTGGTGAAAGGATGGTGGTTTCAGGGTGGTTGGCTACAGTGGCAAGACCACTTTGTTTTTAGGTATTTCGTTGTGGCTAATTTGAAACTTTTGCTATGCTGGAGGGATTTTATTTCCAAGGGGAGTTGGTTCCAGGATGTAGCTGGGTTATAGTTATAGAGAAGGCAACCTATTTTGGTTTTGGGTTTGTAGGTGTCTAATAATTCTTGATTTGAGCTGCATAGTGTCCTAGTAGGGAATATTTGAATATGATAGTGGAGTGGCTGGGGCAGAAGGAGGGTAGATAGAGGACAGAGTCAATGATTTGTAGTTGGTATAGTTGGAGCAGCTGAGGGAATTCTAGCCAGTCTAGTTGCTGTAGTGCTAAACAGTGGTGTGACTTGTAGGTTTGGTTAGCTGCAAATCTGGTGATCTTATTATAGGTAGTTTTGCACTTGGAAATAAGTGTAGAATTTAGGTTTGTGAATATGTGGCAGCTGTACAGGAGTGTTGGGAGTAATAAAGCCTGGAAGAGAGTTATTCGGGCAGTGTTAGTTAAGTATTTCTTGCTACGGAAAAGGTGTCCAAGTTTCTGATGAGTTCTTTTTACCAAGTTAGTAATATAGAGATCAAACTTAAGCTGATCATCTTTTGTAACACCTAGCAATTTAGTAATAGATTCAGCTGAGATGATAGTGTTGTTGCGAATAATATGGTAAATGTAGTTTTGAGTGTGGAGATGTTTTTAGAGAGGAAGAGTAGGAGCTTAGTTTTTTTTGGATTAAGTATTAGTTTCTTATCACTAAGCCAAGTCTCAATGGTGTGGAAGGATGTTTGGGTAGTTGAGTGGAGGTCATTTGGGTTGTCAGCAATGGTTATAACAGTTGAGTCATCAGCATATTGCACAAGAGATGACTGGGGACAAGAGGAGTAGAGTAAGTTGGTGAAAATATTAAAGAGTAGTGGTCCAAGTATGGACCCTTGGGGGACTTCCATTTGTACAGTGAGAGGGGAGGATAGTGCACAGAGCCATTTAACTGATTGCTGGTGGGTAGAGAGATAGCTGGAGAACCAAGAGATAGGGGGAGAGAAATGTAAGTTAGTGAGTTTCTCTAGAAGGAGTGGGTGAGAGACAGTGTCAAATGCTTTGGAAAGTTCAAGGAATAGGCACGAGATGTTTATTGTTATCATGAGCTAGGGAGACTGTGGATGAATGATATGAGTGCAATAGTTGTACTATGCTTGGGACGGAAACCATGCTGTGTGGGTGCGAGAAGGTTTTCCTGGTGAAGGTAATACATTACCTGCTTATGAATGCATTTCTCTAGGATTTTTGAGAGTGGAGAGAGTATGGCAATCGGTCTGAAGTTGGATATGCCTGAGGAGTTGCCCCCTTTGTGAATGGGTAGAGTAAAGAAATTCTTCCATACAGTGGGGACATAGGATTCAGAAATGGATCGGTTGATTAAGATGGATACAGGATAGGCAAGGGGTTCAGAGGCAATCTGCAGGAAGTAAGAGGGTAGCTCTTTTTGTACACAATTGTGTACAGAGCTCATTGTAAATGGAGCCACTTATACTGAGCCAGAAGATATAGCAAACCTCCTGGCTGATAAATTCAGCTCCAACTTTACTCCTCTCTCCCCCTCAAACTTCCCTCAGGAAATATCATCAAATATAATTGCCCCTACTATCATTAGAGAACAGGTCCTTAATGCTCTCTCTAAGACCAGGAACACTGCATTAATGGGCCAGACAATATCCCAGGATGCCTTCTAAATAGCATGAAATATAACCTATCAGGGCCTCTGGAATTACTATTTAACTGTAGCCTCCAAACAGGCTTCATGCCTCATGAATGGAGAAAGGCAACAGTCATCCCTCTGCACAAAGATGGGCCATCTACAGACCCTAGAAACTACAGACCCATAAGTCTCACTAGTCTTATATGTAAAGCCATGGAAAGAATTATCATGGAGATGATCAATAGAGATATAGTAAACCTCCAGACACTGGACCTGACCCAGTTTGGTTTCGTCAAGGGCAGATCATGCCTACTCAACCTGGTGGACTTCTTTGAGAAGGTCACCAAAATGATGGATGAGGGCAAAATAGTTCACACTGCCTACCTTGAACTGGCCAAGGCATTTGATACAATACCCACTCAGGCATTGTTGACAAACTCAAGAAATTAGGTACAAACCCATATGTCACCCGGTGGATAACCAACTGGCTCACAGACAGGACCCAGGAAGTTAGTATTGGGGAGTCCATCTCTAGAAACAGGCCAGTCACAAGTAGAGGTCATCAGGGATCAGTTCTTAGACTGCTCCTTTTTGACATTTACTTCTCAAAAGTCAAGAACAATGTCAATGATCTTTGGCTGACTACATTTCCAGATGATTGCAAATTAGGAGCTGTTATTGAATCTCACACTGACACAAATGTTCTCCAGGAGGGGCTGATACAGGAACAACTGGTGTCAGAGTCATGGACTAAAAATAAATGCCAAGGAATGCATAATAGTATCCTTTGAAAAGTCATCCATCCCTGGTAAATATCACATTGGTAACACACCCCTTAGAGTTGTCCCAGTAGTCAGGGACTTAAGGACACACATAGATAGCAACCTAGCCTTTGATCATCATGTGTCCACAATGGTGAGGAAATCATTCTATGTTGTGCAACTTATAAACAAAGGTATGGCATATAAGTCCAAGGAAGTCATTGTTCCACTGTATTTGGCATTCATCAGACCTATCATTGAGTACAATGCCCCCTGTGGTATGTACCTAACCAGGCATATCCAACAACTGGAATGCCCACAGAGATTCCTCACTAAAAGAATACAGGGCATAAGTAATATGTCCTATGCAGACCACCTCAAGGCCCTACCCCTGTATTCTGTCTCCTACAGGCTTTTGAGGTGAGATCTATGCCTGGCATACAGGGCATTGTCAAACCCCACTGTGATGGACCTCCTACATATCCACAAAGCAAAGAGTACTAGAATTACCCACTCTAAAGACTTACACCTTGCTTGTGATATAAATAGGACTGGCTGAAAAGATAGGTATGTATCCCAGGGACTACCCCGTCTATGGAACAGGCTCCCCATCGATGTGAAGCAGAGTTCCTCCCTAACCCAATTCAAGTGCAACTTGGACAATTGGATGGGAAACCGGAAATTCATCCCTGGTTTGGCACCTATGTCTCTGATGCAAACAGGTAACCTGTAAATGGTTCATCTCCCAGACCCATGCTTACACTTATTAAGGGTATCAGAACTTGTCAGAGATTTGGGATGCATGGCTAGGCTCAAAAAGGCCTTTGTGGTCATTAGCCTAGTAACACCTATGAACCTATGAACTACAATGAGTATGTCAGCAAAGGGTAACCACAAACAATTTTGTTATATAAATAACCTCAAAAATAATAATACCTAACATTGCAAAGATCTTCTCTGTAGTGGAGTCACCCACAGAAACCCTGAAGATACAGCTAATATCCTTGTAGAGAGATTCATCTCAAATTTTTGCCCTCTGTCATCTCATAATTTCTCAGTTGACAGTACATAGTCCATGCCATAATAATTAACTCTGAGCAGATACTCAAATCACTGTCCACAACTGAATACATCAATTATATGGGTCAAGATAACATAATGGGCTGTTTCTTGGTTGATATGAAACAAAACCTATCAGCATCCCTTGTTCACTATTCACACATAGCCTCCTCACTGGCTACATACCAGAAGCCTGGAAAGCAGCAGTAGTAGGTCCCCCTACACACGGGCTGCCCCTCCAGAGACCCTGACAACTACAGACTATTAGCCTCATCAGCATCATTTGAAGGCAGTGGAACAGATTAAAAGGGACTTCAAAAACAAGGCCATAAGGAACCAACAGTTCCTAGATCCTCTACTAATTTGCCTTTGTTTAAACTAGATCATGACTATCAAACTTAAATGACATCTCCAAAGGAGTCACAGAAGTAATAGATGAGGCCAACTTCATGTGTACAGCTTACACCAAGGATTTTGATATCCCACTCCAAAACTATCAATAAGCCAGTCAAACTCAGTAAAACCCACTGGATTTCCAGCTGGCTGTCTGATAGACACCCCTTTATTAGAGGTAATGGCACACTAGGAAACCATTTGAAATTCTGAGACTAGCTAGTGTTACTCTTGGAATAGCAAAACTAACCAAAATTCAGATGTACACACATCACATCCAAGACTGTCTTTCCTCAATTTTTTTCCTTTTCTTTGAGGTATGAAGATCTTGGAGTTGGTGTATATAATTTCATTGGTTGGAGGAGTTTGCATCCCACATTGGAAGGTGCAGGCTTGCATCCCTGCAAAAAAAAAAAACTTTAAAGAAGAAATGGAATGCTTGATATTCACTGCTCTCTTGTTTTCAGATTTGTTTTGTCATCCTGGTTCTTGCTATTGCTAGTCTCAACAATTCAATAGGTATGCTCTGGTGCTCTTTTTTGGGACAACTTCTATTCAGCATCCACTTCGCTGATGTCAAATGTGACAAGAAAGACCTCTAGCTGAGCAAGTCTATGAATGAACTTCGGAAAATATAATTGCCATACACTTAACAAAGCAAGATGGCTCACAATCAAAAAAGGAGCCGGCCTTCTCCTAGGTTCTTCATTCACAGTCATTTACCATTCAGTCCACTTTTGGCTAAACTATGTGAAAAAACCTCACCATACAATTTACTCCACTACTGTAAAACAGCACCCTCTGTACTCCCAAACCCTCCCTCTGGTACACCAGATATGCTTTCTCTAGACTTGGTTTCTCTCTCTCTGGCAATCTTTCCTGTCCACCTACTAAGTAACCTCCAACTTATCCACCTCCAGAAAGGATGAAGTTACCTAATGTCTAAAACACCAAACCAACGAAAAAGGTCGAGAAATGGAAACTCCTCCAGACAAGGTTCCAACAAAACTTTAATGAAGCATAAAGATATTGTAAAAAACATAGACAAGCTCTTTCATTTTTACAATAAAAACTTCTTCAGTTAAATGAATTTAAAAATGAGGAAATTTTATACCAATCAGATTAGGGTCTATATTATAACAATGAATGGTTAAAATAGCGAACACTGTATAATCGACCCTTAAAAAATTGAAACTGCAAAATACCGAACACACAGAACAGCAATTTTTTTCCCCAGGGAAAAAATTTGCTGCTGTAGAAAAAAATAAAAAAACAAACACAAAATAATGTACCCCCCCACTACTTAAATATACCAACTCCAAGATCGCACCACAGTGGGGGAAATGGCAAAGTCCCAAAAACGGCCCAGTGATTTTTTTCCCTGGGAAAAAAATCACTGTTCCGTGTGTTCAGGATTTCATGGTTTTGATTTAAAACAGTCGATAAAACAGTGTTCGAAGCATTTGCTAATATAATAGGAAACCTCAGATTACATGTGGTAGACACACCCCCCCAATACAACCAATCAAAAGTTAGAGATAAACTGTGCCTAATTAAATATACACCAATAAGGAGATAAAGCCAGTAACCAATAAAACAGTTGTAAAAGATCAAGCCTCGCAATTTACCCTATCATCGAATTGCCATACATAAAATAGTGAGGCATATCTAAAATGGTAGTTCGTGGGTTTAGCTACCGTAGCGGTACATTAAAGTAAGAAAACTACTAAAATAAACAAGTATTTAAAACAATATAAAAATAAGATAAAGCTGCATATAAACAAGTTACAAATTCAGCAGAAAATTGAATAAACATTGTAAATAAGACCATCACGACCTTCAAACATATTGTATAATAAAAATACATAGTGACAACATATCCTTTACCGTACTTGAAATTAAATAAGAGCACAGCAAATAAAAGTTTTTAAAAACATATTTTTAAAAAAATATATATATAAATTTATATACATAAATTGAACAGTCACTTTCATAATGATATTAATCATTTAACATATATAAAAGTGGGAATAAGACTAAAAGTTTCTTGTAATAGGGCTTTTAGATTTAAAAGGCAATTAATAGATATAAGTTAATTTAAGCCTGGCCAATTGCTTGCATTTATGCAAAGTTGCCAATACAATTCCCATTTCTCTATATTCAACTGCCACAGCCCTTTACATGTAAGCATAGTGGCATGGCCCCAATACAGAAACCAGCAGCTTTGCGATCCAGTAATCAAAGCTGAGGAGCGTGCACGAGCATGCAGACACAGACGTGTCCATGGTATGCAAATCACCTCACAAGCAGGTGAAATACATGCAAATGAGGGTGATTTCTGATCCGTTAAGCAGAAAGGTATCCATGCAGAAGTCGTGCTGGTATCAGAAGTGTACACGGAAAAGAAAGTGTACAAAAATGTAAAAATTGAACAGGGGCTGTAAAAGCCCAATTAGAAGATTGAAAATGTCAATGTAGGCACTGATATGTGCAAAACTATGCCATGTGAGTTCAAAACGTAATGCAAATTAATATAAAATATTATTTTAATACACATATTACATTTGAGGAGCGTACACCAATGCGCAAACATGCCACTATGCAAAAAGTTCTACTCTTATAATAATCAGTCTACTCGCTTTATTATAAGCCTAGCACTTGTTCTCAACACCTCTCTTCTAAGTAAGCACTCTCAAACTAAAGTAAGCACTACATCCACCTACCACCCCTGTGAGTACCCACTTCCCTTAAAGGCACAACACTCCCTTATAATATTTTAGCATGTCGAGTGGTAGATTACTAGCATCCTCTCCGGTTCAGCTGGTTAATCTGGGAATCTTGAGACAATGCTACAATTGCCTCATGTACACAGACAACCCTCTCCTCCTCCCAACAAACACAAATACATGTGAGAGATGCAACTATATAGCCAAACTGGAGGCTGAACTCTCTCAACTCAGGACTGGCAAGACCAGACAGGAGGAGAAGGTAACCACACACACACAGCAAACCAAGTCCCAAATAGACCTACCACAACTGCAAACCAAACACATAATAACACAAAGACATACTCGGAGGATCTAACAAAAAACTTACCAAAACAACAGAGGCTCCCAAAGCAGACACCCAAAAATCCACCACCTCAAAACATAACACATGCAACACATACTTCAATAAATCAGTGTGTCAAACAATCGCAGCTCTTAAGGCCAAACACCATGCCTGATACACTAGTAATAGGTGACTCTATAGTCAGACACAGTGACGTTCCGCTTACCAGGCTGAAAAAGGAGAGGGTAATGGTGAGCTGCCTATCGGGGGCTAGGATCTGCCACATAACACACGGACTCAGGTCACTCCAAAGCAAGTACAAATATGACTCCGTCATTGTCCATGCCGCCGTGAATGACCTGAGACGTACCTCCCTGGACTACATGAAAAGAAACATAGAGGAGCTCTCTGATTATGTAGCCCAGGCTGGTATGACCCTGACCCTGAGCAGCATCTTGCCCTCACCAAGAATGATGCCACAATACAAAGACAAGATGATCAGCTTTAATAATTGGCTCAATTACTGGTGTCATTCTAGGGGGATCCAATGTCTGTCTGCTTGGGATGACATGCTGGACAAGCCACGCTGCTTCACAAGGGACGGCTTGCATCTGTCACCACTGGGCTTCCGGATATTGGCTAAGGCTCTTGCCACCCCAAGGCTCAAAAGACAAACCCACCTCCTTAGAAAACAAAAATGGAAAAAAATTAAGGGTAATGCTGCTCAGTGCCAGAAGTCTAAATCCCAAGATGCAGGCTCACGAAGCACTCCTCAGTATGGAGAACATCAATGTCTGTGCAGTAACTGAAACCTGGTTCAAGGTTCCTGAGAGCACCCCAGTGCTACCAGGCTATACCCCGTATCATGCTTTTCGGCCCCAAAACTCGGGCCAAACCAAAAAGGAAGGGGGAGTGTCCATATTCATCAAGGACACCCACACCTCCAGGTTAGTGGCAACACATGAAGCATCAGAGACCATCCAGGTGCAACTAACCGTAGGCAAAACTGCTATACAACTGGTAGCATGTTACAGACCACCCTCCCAATCTCAGGAACCCCATTCAGCCTTCCTGAAGACATTGAAGGATATGAATGTCTCACCAAACACCATCATATTGGGAGACTTCAACTACCCTAACATAGACTGGGTGCATTATTCTAGCCCAAACACCCTAGCCCAAAGGTTCCTGGAATTCATAAATTCAAATGCAATGGAACAGCTAGTCACCTCTCCCACAAGGGGAGATAATATATTAGACCTGATCATCACAAACATGGGGACACAGTGCTCCACACCGGAAGTATACCCCTCACTAGTGAGATCTGACCACAAACTAATCACCCTGGATATACATATCCCACCTCCACCCCCAACACAAAAGACTGCAGTGAAAAACTTCTCAAAAGCCGACTTTACACTTCTTAAGACTGAGATGGTATCCTTTAAGCCCACTGGGTCAGTAGAAACCACATCCCACAATGCTGAATCCTTCACAAATGCTTTCTACGGACATCTCCTAGAATGCATGGATCATGCAATCCCAAATAAAACCAAGACCCTCTCCACCAAGGGCAGGCGTCCTGTCTGGTGGACCCCAGCCATAAACAAATTGTATAACAAAAGAAGGAAGCTACTGCACGACATAGCAAAGTCCCATAAAGAGAAGGCATCTCTGATCAGCACTAGTAGAAAGCTACGTTCTCTCATAAAAACATCCAAGGCCAACTTTGAGAGAAAAATCGCTATGGACACTAAAGATAACCACAAGGCCTTCTTCTGCTATGTTAGAAACCTGGGTGGAAACCCTCAGATATGCTCAGAGTTAGTTCACAATGACAAAAAATACACTGAACCCACAGATATTGCCAACATTCTGGCAGACAGGTTCAGTGCAAATTTCTCCCCTCCCTCACCCCCAAAAGAAGAAATACTTATCCCAGCTGAATGTAACCTCCCTGTCATCTCAAATGTCCAGGTGAGAACCGCCCTCAGCAAAGCTAAAAACAGAGCATCAATGGGACCTGACGGTATCCCGGGTTGCGTGCTACATGAACTCCAAGAGGAACTAAACCCGCACATAAAAATGCTATTTAACCTTAGCCTTACTACAGGATATGTACCTGAACACTGGCGTACAGCAACAGTAGTCCCACTCCACAAAGGAGGCACCTCTACAGACCCTGGTAACTATCGCCCCATAAGGTTAACCAGCCTGGTCTGCAAAGCTATGGAAAGAATCATTATGGAACTCATAAACAGAGACATTGGGGACCTACAGACACTTGATCCCACCCAGTTCGGCTTTGTAAAGGGCAGATTCTGCCTTTTGAACCTGGTTGACTTTTTCGAAACAGTCACTAGAGCCATTGACGAGGGCAAAGCAGTCCACACAGCCTACCTGGACTTGGCTAAAGCCTTCGACACAATACCCCACTCAGGCATGACAGACAAGCTCAACAGCTTAAATGTAAATCCATATGTCACAATATGGGTTGCAAACTGGCTAAAGGATAGAACCCATAAAGTCAAACTCGCTGGAGCCATGTCAGACTCAAAGCCAGTCACAAGTGGTGTCCCACAGGGCTCTGTCCTGGGACCCCTCTTGTTCGGCATTTATTTCTCAGATGTGAAAGCAAACATGGGAGGGTTGTGGCTGACAAAGTTCGCAGATGACTACAAACTAGGCTCCATAGTCGATACACCAGCTGACACATACATCCTACAGAAAGGCCTCACTGAAACGGACAACTGGTGCCAGAGTCATGGCCTTAAACTAAATGCCAAAAAATGTATAGTGATCCCCTTTGGGAAAAACAAAGTTCCCACAAATTATCACATAGACAGTACCCCACTGAGTACGGAAAAAGTAATCAGAGACCTGGGGACCCAAGTCGATAGTGACCTCTCATTTGACACCCACGTTGCCAAAGTGGTTAGAAAGACTTTCTACCTTGCCCACCTTATCATGAAGGGATTCACATCCAGATCAAAGGAGGTCATTGTACCCCTATACTCCTCCCTTATCAGGCCCATGATTGAGTACAATGCCCCATTTGGTATGTACCTCACCCGGCACTTGCAACAGCTAGAGAGACCCCAAAAGTACCTCACCAAGAGGATCAAGGGTCTCCAACATATGTCATATGCTGCCAGACTAAAGAAAATCCAGCTCTATTCAGTAGCATACCACCTACTCAGAGGTGATCTGTGCCTGACGTACAAGGCCATGTCCAATCAGGAATTGATGGACATGCTCCACCTCAAAAAAATCCAAATCCATCAGAACCACGAGAGCTAAAGATTTAAACCTCAGCACAAATATAAATAGGACATGCTGGAGGGACAGATTCATAACTCAGAGGCTTCCCATACTCTGGAACAGAATCCCAGTTCATGTTAGGCAGAGCCCCTCACTGACTCTCTTCAAGAGAAATCTTGACGAGTGGATGGGAGATAGGTTTACCCAGGGGTCATCTCTGTGTCACTACTAGACAGAGGCACAGTAAACTAATTCTATTATGTAAGGGGGTCTTCACTGTGTCACTACTAGACAGAGGCACAGTATTCTAAATCTATTCTGTACACTTTTGTACCATTACATGGGGTGGCGAAAGCCACATCACTATGGCTAGGCTTATAAATGCCCCAGGGCAGACAGCCTAGTACTAAACTATGAAACTATGAAAATGTTGAAAAACTAAAAATAACACATCTGTAAAAATAATGCATTATAGTGCTCTGCATGCAGTATTTACAATGGTAGGTTTCAGTGGTTGCTAAGGAGGCAAGCCCTGGAATAGTGAAGTATCCAGGATACATGCAAGTACCTGTATCCAAATGAGCTTGGGTTACTGAAAAGCAAAACTGGGCCACTGCATCTGCAGATAAAACCATTGTAGCCTCAGACCCATGTAGGTGCTAGTATAACAGGTTTCTGACATCAGAAGGGTGTGTGTCACTTTATGTTTCAGCAGATTGGAGCTCCACTGCATGAGTTTGCATGCAATGCAGCTCAGCTAAGCAGGGGTATGTGTCTACTGCTGGCAAATTTTGTTTAGCTGTGAGGCACATGTTTTAGCTGTAATGTAAGCTATGCTAAGCACATCTGAGCATGGGGATGTGTCCAGACTACTGAGCACTGTTTACACCAGCACCCTGGGTTTGCGTGGCTCACCACAGCGCTTAGCAGTCAGGGGATTAAAAAAAACAAGGAAATAGCCTGGGAATGCAAATCATGTATAAATGTTAAATAATAATGTTAAGGCCTGTTCCACTGCCACTGGGCCATTCAAACCCCTCAATGATATACCTGGCAGGTGTAATGTATCATAGTTAGCCAATCACATGGGCTGCATCTGCAGCATACCACTATAAAGTATGCATACACCCTACTATCTGATTTTCCCACATACTCTGCACCATTGGAATACAGACTTGAGAATTATAACTGACAAAATGCTAGGGGCTGCTGCTGCTCTGCTACATCTCTATGTGCTTGAGACTGAGGTCATTGCTGATGCTGACAATAGGCCCAGACTGAGAAGGAGAAGAGTGTTTAGGCCCGGGGTAACCTTCCAGGATCTATATGAGCTGGAGATTGTAGAGCTCTACAGGGTGGACAGAGGCATATTACAAGAACTTACAGAGATTTGCTGCCCTCAACTCAGACCCAGAGCCAACAGAGGGGAACCCATCCCAGTGGAAAAAAAGGTATGTGTACCCCTTAGAATAATAGATACAACTACTTTCCAAAGACCAACTGGGGACATGATGGAGATCTCGCAGGCATCTGCATTCAAGGTACTCCACCAGTTCCTGGCTGCCATGCAAACACATGACAGTGAGCACATTTACTTACCTGCACCCCTGAGGAGAAGGCCAGCAGTATGCATCTTTTCTATGATGTAGCACACTACCCTGAGGTGCTGGGTGCCACAGACTGCACTCATGTACACATCAACGCATCTCCCAGTGAGGAGGTAGAGTCTACGTCAACTTCAAGGGGTATCACTCCATCAACTGCCATGTCATGTACAATGCCCAGGGCATTATCATGAGTGTGTGTGCTGGCAGCCCTGGTAGGTATCACAACTCCAATATCTGGCATGCATCACAGCTGTACCAGATGTTTGCCAGGGGGGACATCCCATATGGCCACTTACTGGGGGTTCCACCCACTGGAACCTTGGATGATGTTACCCATCATGATGCACACACACCTACCAAAGAACTCCATAATGAGGCACACGCACAAACTAGGAACATCATAGAGCATGTGTTTGGGCTGCTCAAGTCACAGTTCCGGTGCCTTAATATATCAGGTGGAGCCCTGCAGTACTCTTCAGCAACATGTGCACAGATGTTGACAGTATGTGCCATGCTACACAATATGATCCTGTGGAATTAGCTGCGGCAGGACCATCACAGGAAAGGGACACACAGCTGCCCACCAGTGCCTAGGTCCCCACAACCCCAATGGGACTTGGAGGAGGAACCCCTTCCAGTCCCTGTACACATAAGCATGCCCAGTATGCTCTGTCCTTGGCAAAGAGGCAACGCATAGCACATGCACTGACAACCTATGGCCATAGGGACTAACACCTCACTCTGACTCGCATACATAGTAAAAAGGATGCCAGCAACACCACACAACCTGTACCTAACCATCTGCTGACTGTGTACTGTGTGCAGACAAGGTCAGCCCTGAAACACAGGTCTCTCAACTGCTACATCCACAAGGTAAGTCACTCTTCTTCACTATAAATGTATCAGGTAGAGTGGGTTGCTGGGCTACTTGCAGTGTGAGGAATTAAACCTCACCTTCTTGTGGCTCACTGGGCTAAGTACATTAGCATGGTTAATGGTTCAAAGATGACTGCACCTACAACTTTTGCATGTGAGGTACTCCTATGGTAGGAGTCCTACAGACTGTCAATATGCCACATGCTGTTCATGCCAGAAATTGGAACAAAGGCAGAGACAATGGGTGGCAGAGGGCCAAACAAACAGACATTATCCATGCTCTGAGTAACCTAATATGTGGCTAAGTATAACAGCAGATTGCAACAGGTCAGATTAGCAGTAAGATGTAAAGGCCATCACTCAACTGTGTCAGGATTTTTCTGTGGGCTCCATGTATTACTACATTACTGGGAAACCACAACTGTATGAGGAACACAGCAGGCATATGGAGCGGAATGCTGGACATCCTGCAGAAACATGTACAGTAGGAGGTATGTAGACTGTTGCCCTGTGTCCGCTGTTACAGTATTTACTCCAGTCACATCATACCCACAACCACTTACAGCAGGAAATCTGCACAAAGCCATGAACAGTAGTGAGACAAAGGCCCAAATACAAGAGGAAGGATTAACTACTGGCCAGACAAATGTATAAAGTACAGACGATAACAGGCCATGCATTAGCACGGGTTTCCTGATGAGTATGGAGTCAGTAACTCAAATGTCTGTCAGCATTTCCTAATGTCAACCTATAATTATTTGCCAATAATGTACCAGAAATCCACAATACTATGTACAATGTAACATACATATGCAGAACTCTCTACATTCTATTACAATCCTCACACTTAGGTATGAGACTTGTATTATGCTCAGCACACAGCCAGGGAATGCCTTGGACAAAATATCAAGGAGGCGACTTGAATCAGGTGCAGCAGCTAATTGGCTGCAGCACACAAAATCCTGGACTGGAGTAAAGGTAGGTCTGGCCTGGAGTCACCTTCTAAGTTCTGACAGTCACACTGAGCATGCTCCTACACTTGGCAAACTTGAGCCTATGTCTGCTCCCTCATTTGCCTGAGGACCTGATACATGAAATATGGGTGTGCAAACTGACAGCTATGCATACATATTTGTCTCACCCTATCCCCCTCACACATGGTTACCCAATCTATCTATCTGTATGTGCCACATATAGTATATATTTTATATGGGTCTACTTTGTTTCACTGAAAACACACTTCATTGAAATTCATTTAATTGAAAACTCATCTCACTGAAAATCAGTTGCCTGAACACAAGTCACTGAAAGCTCACTTCACTGAAAACTCATTTGACTGAAACTCATTTAGTTGAAAAACATATGCCCTGTTCCCCACTGCAGTGCAATCCTGGAGTTAGTATATATAGTAAGGAGGGTGTGGGGGGCAAAGACCCCATGTCTATTTTATACATTGCAAACCATAGATATGGATACTTACAAGTTGAATAAATAACGCTTTCTAGAAGATAATATATACCCAAACTATGTGGGGGGGTATGACACCACTCCCCCCAATGTGGGGGGCTGTGCCCCCCACACACCCTTATTATATATACTAACTCCAGGATTGCACTACAGTGGGGAACAGGGCATATACCTTTCAACGAAATGAGTTTCAGTCAAATGAGTCTTCAGTGAAATAAGTTTCAGTGAAGTGTGTTTTCAATGAAATGAAGAAGACCCATATAAATATATATATATATATATATATATATATATATATATATATATATATATATATATATATATATATACAGCTACATAAAGGTGTAGAGTGGTTTAGACCCTCCACATAAATCTATATAAAACAGTCACATACACACACACACACAGCTATAGTTACATTCCATATATATCTGTGTGTGTGTGTGTGTGTGTGTGTGTGTGTGTGTGTGTGTGTGTGTGTGTGTGTGTGTGTGTGTGTGTGTGTGTGTGTGTGTGTGTGTGTGTGTGTGTTTGTGTGTGCATGTGTGTGTGTGTATATCCGTGTATAGGGCTGCACAAATGTCCCCACATGCACACAAGATGCTGGGTTTACCTGCACCTACACATAAAGCAGTTGTTTGATGGTAACAGACAAAGGCCTCATAATGACAGAATCTGTTCAACCACAGAATGTTCTGCCTGTGGAATGTCACCCTGTAGACAGACAATGGTGAGCAGGTGGTGTAATGTGCAATGGCTTCAATGCAGGACTTAGACAGGCCATATTGTCAATGGCCAATTGTCCACCTAGCAAACAGCAACGGGCCAGACATGGCAGAACTGGTACCTGCACATACATAGCAGGGATATTAACAGGTAACACAATGATAGGACTCTAGATACACAAACAGCATAAAGCAAGTTCACTCTGCAGGCCACGCATGCTCTGTAGTACAAGGACACTTTGCATAGTCTACAAGTACTGTGGCTGCAGCCATGTCTGCAACAGATCTAACCAGTGGTGCATGCAATACATACTGTGAGCTATAGTGTGTAATATTAGCTAGGTGGGGGTTCTAATCTCACTTCAGCTGCTTTGTGTGTGTGGGTGTGTGTAGATATTTCCCTAACAGACACACACATGGCCATCTGGCCTTTGTCTGTGCCATGGTGAATCATTTTATGGCCCTGTGAGTAGGGTACTCATGAACATTGTCCTCCCTATCAACACCTGTTGATGTCACACACCTTAACAACACTAGCTGACATTATAATAACAGATAAACTCTGTGACCTATGCAATAAGTACGTAGTGTTCTAGTGTATACTACTAGACAGGTAGAGGTTTTAATCTCACAACAGGCAACTGTGTGTGTGTGTGTGTGTGTGTGTGTGTGTGTGTGTGTGTGTGTGTGTGTGTGTGTGTGTAAATATATCTTCTTGTAGCAGTGTGCCTGTGTAACCTCTCTTTATGTAATGGTCATACATTTTAATGCCCTATGCCTACCTGCCAGTCTCCTCATTGTGCTCCTTTACAAGGTCCTTCTGATGTCATTCACCTTAAAAGCACTAGCTAACAATCTCAAAACAGATAAGCTCCATGGTGCATATGATATGCCCATAGTGCTGTAGTGTATATTACTAGATAGGTAGGGGGTTCTAATCTTGTGACAGGCAACTGTGTGTGTGTGTGTGTGTGTGTGTGTGTGTGTGTGTGTGTGTGTGTGTGTGTGTGTGTGTGTGTGTGTGTGTGTGTGTATGTGTGCATAAATATATGCCCTTGCAGCAGTGTGTCTGTCTCACCTATCTCTGAGCAATGGTTATACATTTTAAGGCCATGCTCTTACCTGTCAGCCTCACCACTGACCCCCTTTACATGGCCTGCTGATGCAATATGCCTTAGGAACACTGGCTAGCACTCTTAGAATAGATAAGCTGCATGGTGCATGCAATAAGTACATACTGCTATAGTGTATATAACTAGATAGGTAGGGGTTCTACTCTCGGTAATGTCTGTGAGTGTGTGTGCAAATGTTACCTGCAGCACTGTGCCTCTCTTGGCCATCTGGGTGCAATGGTTTAACAACTTAAGCCCCTGTGCCTACCTATTGCCCTCCCATTTGGCCTCCTTTATAAGGCCTGCTGCTGTAATTCACCTTTCTAGCACTGGCTGACACTCTCAAAACAGATAAGCTGCATCACGCATGCAATAAGTATGTAGTGTTGTAGTGTATACAACTTGATAGGTAGGAATTCTACTCTCAGAAAGGGCAACTCTGTGAGTATGTGTGTGTAAATTTATCCTCTAGTAGCAATGTGTCTGTCATACTTATCTGTGTGGAATGCTTATACATTTTCAGGCCCTCTCACCAACCCCATTGGCCTCCTTTACAGACCCTGCTGATGTCATCCACCTTAACAGCAGTGGCAGCCACTCTCACAATACTTAAACTCCATTGGGCATGCGATTAGTACATAGTACTATAGTATCTACAACTGGGTAGGTTGGGTTCTAATCTTGAAAATACCATTGTGTGTGTGTGTGTGTGTGTGTGTGTGTGTGTGTGTGTGTGTTTGTAAATATATCCCCTTACTGCAGTGTGTCTGTCTTGCCTATGTGTATGCAATGGTTATACATTTTATGACTCTGTGAGCAGCTACTGGCCTTACATAGCAAACATCTACCTAGGCATAAATGCTATCTGCCACCACCTACATTTGTAGGTACAGAACACCCAGGTTACACGTCTCAAAGGTAGCATGCCTTGTCACAGGCTATACAGGAGTATGCTGTCCATCCCCATTGACCCTGACATACTGTTCTACATATATGCACCTAGCTAACCATGCACATATGCAGCCATACCTTGCTGATGTCATATGTCCACTTTGTTCCATACCATCCTGAGCTGCTGTATTGCTACGAAGTCTCCCCAATGCAGCCACCAAGACCCCTGCAACAAACACATACAATGTTCTGAGAGACATCTGTCAGTCTGCAATACCACTGCCATTCTAACATCCTGCAACAAAGGTACAGGCACTTTGATGTGTACCCATCACACACACCCACATGCATCACCTGTCACGGCACAACACAACAACACTACAATATGTCAAGCAATGTACTATAGTCACCCTGTGCATCAGACAAATATTTGCATGTCCCCGCATCGATGATATGGATGGCAGGGATGTGGCACAGGTATCATCACATGCACAGGGTGTGGTGGTGCCAGAGGCCTAGGCTATTCCAAACAGTTGCCATGATGTGTGCACTGCTTAAACAGGCATTGCTTAGCAGTGCTTCACACACCACTTAACAATGCACAAACCAGCTAAGCACTGCTAAAACATGCCTTGTTTAAGCAGTGCTTGGCAAGGCTTAGCTGTGCTTAGCAGAACTTAGCTGAGTGCAGCAAAAGTGTGATTTTTAAATAAAAATAAAGCAATCATTATAAATAAGTCATATAAATGTGCATTTGCAACTTAGATGCTTAATAGCATGCTTGTGCATACATACAATATTCAATCAAGGGTTTAAACATAACTTTTTATAAGTGTGTATTTTTAATATAAATGCTTAATTAACTGTATGTGTATTCATACAAAATACAATCATGGTTTCATACTACTTCTCCTAAATGTGTATTTGCAAAATAAATATAGTAGCCTGTCTGTGTAATCATACAAAATGTTATCGGGATTTAACATAATTCTTATAATGTATATTTAAAAAATATCCTGCCTCTGTATTAAAGTCCTGCACCTACTGCACACAAAGCTGTAGCTGTAACCATTTACCTATGTGGTCATATGAAATACTGCTTTACTTTCTTTTATATATATATATATATATATATATATATATATATATATATATATATATATATATATATATATATAGATCTCCACTATGTTTAAGCACGGCTGAGCTTCACGGCGTGACATGCAAACATGCTAAGCTATGCTTAAACTTGACCTTTACATTCATAATTAAAAACATCAGGTTTCTATTTTTAGATGTCTGGCACATGTGCATTGCTGAGCGCCGTGCCATGCAAACACCAAAAAAAATAATGTGCGGCGCAGTGGTGCAGCAGTTAATGTTGTCACCTCACAGCAAGAGGTTCTCCGATTAAATTCTCAACTGGGGTGCCTTCTGCACAGAGTTTGCATGTTCTCCCTGCATTCACATGAATTTCCTCTGGGTACTCCGGTTTCCTCCCACATTCTAAAGACATGCGACTGGAGCATTTCTCCCCGGGCCTCTACTGAAAATAGGCTCTATGTAGCCTAGTCAGACTTTCCCGATCAACAAATGTTAAATAAAATAAATAAATAAATAAAATAAATAAATAGAAATTAAAAATATATATACATTGCCTACATTGATATACGGCACTTTGACAATGCATGGGGGTGTGTTACTCATCTCCAGACACAGTAACACACTCCCGACACTGATTCATTAACAGTGTATATGGCTCTCCCTCAGTAATGCACCTTTATTAATATGCATGGTGCTCTACCGAGAGGGTAAAGCATACATGGGCACTGTACTTTCTGTGTTATCCTTTCACTATTCCTACACAAATTTTATTAAATCCCCAGGTTTGTCTATCAAAGGCAGCTGCTCAATAATAAAAAAGAATTTAAAATCATATTCAGGTTCTTCATGGATATGATTTGCCAGTGCATTTGTAGGTTCTCCCTTCTTTATATCATAACAATGGTCTTAAATATGTTCACAGAGTTTCCTGTCCATTTTGCCGATGTAGAAATATGGACATTTACTACACATTGCACAATAAACTACACCATGTGAATTACAATTAAAGGACCCATTAATTATGATTCTATTACTGTTAATATTAAACTCTTGGTTAACTAAAATATATGTGCAATAATTACAATTACCACAGGCTTTCATGTGATACTTATTCGAGAAAGCAGAATTTTTTCAGGAATTGCTTTAAGATTAAACCCTTTTTGATATATTATGGTAGGTTTATCATCTAGACCTAAACTTACAAATGCACTGATTTTTTAACTTGTTTATATGTGGCTTTATCTTATTTTTATACTGTCTAAATACTTGTTTACTTTAGTATTTTTCTTCCTTTAAAGTACCGCTATGTTGGCTAAACCAGTGAACTACCATTTTTGATATAGCTCCTATTTTATGTATGGCAATTTATTGATAGGGTAAATTGTGAGGCTTGATCCTATACAACTGTTTTATTGGTTAAGGGCTTTATCTCCTTACTGGTGTATATATAATTAGGTTCAGTTTATCTCTAAATGTTGATTGGTAGGATTGGGAGGGCATGTCTACCACATGTAATCTGATTTGTATAAAAGTTCCTGGTTTTAAAATGAATTTATCTGAAGACGTTTTTATGGTAAAAATGAAAGTGCTTGCCTATTTTTTTATAATATTTGTATGCTTCATTAAAGTTTTGTTAGAATCTTGTCTGGAGGAGTTTCCATGTCTCCCACCTTCAGAAAGGACCTGAAAACCTGCCTTCAGTTTCAGATGAGCTGTGTCTATCTTCAAAATTACACATCACCTAAACCTCCCATCTCCTCCAGTCACATGCCTTCCAAATGTGCCATCTTTCCCATTATTCTCAAACTTTCGTAAATTGTAATTATATATTCTTACTTGAACTCAGCAACCTGTTTTTGATTGACTTACAATTCCTGTTATTTGTTCCTGCATTGTTTCAATTGTATATATATATATATATATATATATATATATATATATATATATATATATATATATATATATATATATATACAATACACTGCTATGAATGGCTGTGAATGTTTTTTTTTCACCTGCGCTGTGCCTGTAGATAGTCTCTTCTGTATTACTGCACTACCCTGATAAACAAATATAAATAAAATAAAGAAAAATAAAATGACTGCAAGCTTAGCTCCATCATCAACTATGCTAGAGACACATACCATAAAAGGAGATCATATCTTGGATACAGTTTCTAAAGGTGAAAATCATGATCTTTAACATAGTACAGACAGGGAAAGGGGCACTTTCATTTACCCACCACATGAACAACACCCTTCTTAAAACAGACATTGTCAAGCAGCTTCATTGATAATGAACTAAGCTAATGTATAGTACATTAAACTTTGCTTGCTTGTACATTTCACTGTGTTTGGTTACTACAATGTATATATACATTTTTTCTAGGTAACTAGTCTGAACTACTTTGTTATTGCTTACATTTCTGTATTTGATATTGTTCCATTCCAAATATCAATAATTCATCAAAAAGTGAAACTAGACAGTTACTCATCAATGAAACTAATAAAACCAACTTGAAAATGTTTTAAATACATTTTAAGAACTTTCATTTTCCAAACTGTAAAAAGATATAACAGCAGGATTCAATAAACCCCATGTAGGCTTTACAAGAAGGCTACACATAGTTTATGCATTTGAGCATTGAGCAGTCGTGGTAATTGCATATTCATGCTGTGCACCTTGTTTAAACATGAACAAGCACAGTTTCATAGCTGGTAACAGTATTGGTTTCCAGGAAACCATATAAAACAACACAGATAGCAGACCTGTGTACTTGTTAACTTTACAGCAATCTAGGTTAGCAGGATTGCATGGAATGCCACACTGATTATCAGGGTATCTCATATAGTAATGTATATGTACCAAATGCAGTAAAGGACAGTGTATACAGATCAGTGTATTGTGAAATCTCATTCCAGCCATTCTGTACAAACATTGGGAAAATTATCTGAAAACAGAGAAAGAGGACAGGTGAAATGTCATAATGTACAGCAGATGAGAGCATGTAAATGAAAGAGAGTTGTAGCATAAACATTAATCACATATCAACATGGTACAGTACGGACTTCACATTAAAAGTGTAATTATGTGACTGTCAGATATGGTGACATAACAATGGAGAAGATATTTTTGTCAGATTGGAGAGGACATCTATCAGGGGTTTAATATACAAATGTGGTTGAGTGCATATTTTGAAGATGTGCAAAATAATATGTCTGAATATGAGTGTAATGTCAGCAAAGATTTCAAACAAGTAGGACAGTTACAGGCCCATGGACAACAGTAAAAGAAGCATGCACAAACATGGACAATATCAGAACAATACCAACAGTAATCCCATGTCTCTGACACAACATATGTGATTCTGAGTGATCATCGATGGTTCTGCATGAATACACTTCTATAACTATTATGACATGCCAACAATCTATGACGGTAATCAAGCACACCATCCTGACACTGTAATATCTGCTGGAGGTGTTAGGAGGGACACTCTTATACCTGTATGTGGCATTATGATAAATCAAGGCTGGTTGACTGGTGTGCATGGCACATGTGTGGCACAATCCACACCATCACAAATGTATCCTATGCCATCAATGTTGTCAAACAGCTATGCATGGTTTGTGTGCATCACCACAACAGGTAACACACATGCATCTGGTGTAACACCTTGATGGGTGTTCTGCACCATCAGACAGTAATGTTTATGTAACAAAAAATACCTAGGGATGGCCAATACGTGTGGGAGCTCACTGTAGCAAAGATGTTGCATTTCAGTTACAATCACTGGAAGATGTGTAGGGAGGTACATGAAGAAGGGTGTAGTGTACTCAGTTACTGGTGTGATGAAGGCTGCGAACTATGGAGGCATTCTGGGCTTTGATGTAGATGTCCTATACTTATACAGTAGTTGTGTTACATACAAGGGAGTACTCAGCACTGTGGCCACATGCTGGTGGACATTCCACATACTATCGAAACCAGGACCCAGGTCACATACCAACTGGTCTGCTTATAGGGTGTGATGTCTACATTATCCTTGGTTTGTGCATTTGTTTTCATAATGTAACAAATCCCCCCATGTTTTTGTTTCATCCCATTTGTTGTCATGGCTGTGGCAGCAATCTTTGTTGTGTGTTGATACTGTCTCTGTTACACTAACATCACAGTTAGCCAATGAATGCCCACAGTCTGTAGACCTCCAGACAGTGTTTGATACAGTATGTGTATGTCATTCTTAATATCTGTGACTTAATGGACAAGAAAGGGTCTAGCAGACAGCCATGATGTGTGGACCTGATCACTGGACCAGAGATATATATCACTTCACATTTCAACATATTTAGATGCCACATATGTGATACAGCAGTCTACCCACTTGGTAATATAATGTAAGTGTGTATGGCCACATCTGACAGTGTTGAGTGAATACCTCCATGTATATTTGTGTCAAATTCCTTGTTATCATCATGCATGTCCTTAATGACCTCTTTCATGACATCTAACAGATGTAAAAGACATGGATGTAGCATTAACAACTCACACATGTCTGTTGCACACAGCCAGGAAATTACTAGTGTCCATATATAAAAGGTCCATGATTTCTCAGCAAGAATATACAGGCCCTACAAACCATGCCAAGGTGTATGTGGACAGACTGAAAGCCATGACACTGTAATCTATAGCATATAGGATGAGGTGACTTGTAGCTGGCCTGCAGGCCAGTCTCTGACCCTGTCCTGATGGGAATACTGCACATCTGCAAATCAGCTATCGCTGATGATATCAGCAGTCTCTGGTGAAGAGAAAATGCTAATAGCATTATCCCACATGCTGGTGTAGAATGCTCTCTCTAATGTCAGGCAAGTGCACAAACACACACACACACACACACACACACACACACACACACACACACACACACACATCCCAGTTGACTGAAGTGAGAACAGAACCACTATCTAAGTACACTGAATAGAGTACTCTGTATTTAAGGCAAGTCCCATGAAAGTCTGACATTTACAAGGCTGCATGATAGCTTATAGTGGATGGTGTCACCACTGGATGTTGGAGAGGTGTTGGAAGGCCTGCATGAAATGGATGTGTAGGCATGTGCAAGAGTCAAAATACTGCAAATCCATGGGAATGGAGAGGTTACTGCCAGATACACACTTATGCTCCTCTGGCTAGCTAGACACACACACACACACACACACACACACACACACACACACACACACACACACACACACACACACACACACACACACACACACATGTCTCAGTTGACTGCAGTGAGAACAGAACCCCTACCTAAGTACACTGACTAGAGATCACAGTACTTTATGCAAGTACCACAACATAAATCTGACATTTACAAGGCTGCAGGACAAATTATGGTGGATGACATCAGCACTGGATGTTGGAGGAGGTGTTGGGAAGCCTGCATGAAATGGATGTGTAGTTTCATAGGTTCATAGGTGTGTACTAGGCTAATGGCCCTGGAGCCTTTACAGGCCTAGCCCATAAGATTACCCTGGCATTGTGCCACCTTAGTTCCTAGTGCCTCTGTAAAGCCACTGGAGTGATCCCAGAGGTGAATTTTCTATTTCACATCCACTCATCAAGATTTCTCCTGAAGAGGGCCAGTGAGGTGCTCTGCTTGACATGTATGGGAAGTCTATTCCATAGTATGGGCAGATTCTGGGTTATGAACCTGTCCCTCCAGCATGTTCTGTTGATTGTGGTAATGAGGTTGAGGTCTCTGGAGTGTGTGGTGCAGAGGATTTGGGTTTCTTCAGCTGTAGCATTTTTAACAGAGCTGGGTCAGACAAGGCTTTATAAGTCAAGCAGAGATTGCCTCTAAGTAGACGATATGAGACAGAGAATAGTTGGACTTTTTTTGAGTCTGTCCATATATGACAAATGTTTAAGGCCTAGGATCCTCTTTGTGAGGTACTTTTGCAGCCTCTCCAGTTGTTGCAGGTGTTTAGTGAAGTATATGCCAAATGGGGCATTGTACTCAATGACTGGCCTAATGAGGGAAGAGTAGAGGGAGACAATGACCTCTTTCTTCCTGGATGCATACCCTTAGTAATGAGATGTGCCACACAGAAGGACTTTCTGATCACAGTAGCAATGTGGTGGTCAAAAGAGAGGTTGCTGTCAACCTGTGTCCCAGATCTGTTATAATGTCTTCTGTGTTCAGTGCACTACCATCAATGTGGTAATTCATGGGAACCGGGTTTTTCCCAAAAGGGAAGATGACACATTTTTTGGCATTGAGCTTACGGCCATGATTCAGACACCAGTCATTGGTCTCAGTGAGGCCATTCTGTAGGATGTCAACATCACTTGGGGAGTTAATAATACCTCCCAACTTGCAATCGTCTGTGAATGTTGTCAGCCAGAGACCCTTCATGTTGGCCTGGACTTCAGAGAAGTAGATACCAAACAGGAGGGGACCCAGGACCAAATCCTGTGGGACTCCATTCATGACTGGTTGGCAGTCTGATTTGGAGTCAGCTACTTTCAAACTGTTGGTTTTACCTGTGAGCCAATTTTCAACCCACCTAGTGAAATATGGGTTGATGCCTAGCTTAGTGAGTTTTTCTATGATTCCTGAGTGGGGAATGGTATCAAAGGCTTTGGCCAGATTAAGGTAGGCTGTATGAACCACCTTGCCTTTATCCACAGCTCTGGGGACTGACTCAAAGAATTTGACCAAGTTAAGCAGGCTTGATCCACCCTTCACAAAACTAAACTGTGTGGGATCCAGAGCTTGGAGATTCCCCTATATCCTTCTTTATTAGATCTATGATGATGCATTCCATAGCTTTACATATCAGATTCATCAGGCTAATGGGGTGATAGTTCCCAGGGTCTGTAGTCACTCCTCCTTTTTGGAGAAGGATGACTGCAGCAGTGCAACATTCGGTAGGGACAAAGCCTGAGGTGAGGCTATGATTGAACAGGGCACACAGTTGAGGTGCCAGTTCACTCTGTAGTTCATGTAGAACACAGCCAGAGATATGGTCAGGTCCCATAGAAGCTGTATTCTTGGCCTTGGACAGTGCTGTTTTATCCTGTGAAGCAGTAATACTGGGTGCCTGGCAATCTACTGGTATTGTGATTGGTCTCTTGGGGGGAGAGAGGGGTAAAGTTGGCACTGAATCTGTCGGACAGTATAATGGCAATATCTGTTGGCTTGGTATAGGAAGTACCATTGTGCAGTAGTTCAGAGCAAATCTGGGTATTGCCATGGAGATTCTTTACCTAACTGTAGAAGGCCTTGTGGTTGTCTTTACAATCTGCTGCAATTCTGCTTTCATAGCTAGTTTTAGAGGATTTGATGAGGGATCTCAACTTTTTGTTGAGGCTGATAAGGGGTTTTTTCCACTCTTGGAACTTCACCATAATCCACATCAGTTTCCTCCTTCTGTTGTAGAGCTTGTTTATGGCAGGGGACCACCATATTGGCTTCCTTTTTTTGGAGGAGAGCAACTTGGTTCTATTGGGTATGGCAAGATCCATGCATTTGTGCACGTGTTCGTACAGTGCATTGGCGTTATGATTCGGCAGTCATGCAGCTGATCTCCATTGGCATGGGTGCAGTGAAGTTAGCCACCTCTGTTTTTAGGCACCCAAAGTTAGCTTTGGAGAAGTTTTTCATGGTGATTACCTTTGTGGGGGAGGTGGGAGGGATATGGATTTCCAAGGTGATTAGTTTGTGGTCGGATCCAACCAGGGAGGAGTTGACTATTGGTGTAGAGCAACGGTCACCCATGTTAGTAAGGACCAGGTCAAGGATGTTGCTACCTCTAGTGGGGATAAGAATGAGCTGGTCCAGGCCATTGGAATTAATTAATTTCAGGAAATGTTGGGCAAGTGTATTGGTACAAGAGTAGTTTTCCCAGTTAACGGAGGTGTAGTTGAAGTCACCCATTATGAGTGTTAGGTTGGACATTAATATACTCCAGGTGCTTAGGAACATGGACTGTGAGTCTTCGGACATGGTTGGGGACCTATAGCAGGCTACGACCTGAATCGCTGTCTTACCCAATGTTAGCTGCACCTGAAGTATATCAGATGTGTTATGTTGGGCTACCAGTCTGGAGGTGTGCACATCCTTTATGACTATGGAAACACCACCAACTTTGGAGCTTCGGTCCAAGTTCTGGGGTCAAAAGGTATGGAATGAGTTATAGCCTGGTAGTGCTTTCTGTTGCCTTGAACCAGGTCTCTGTTATGGCACAAATGTCGATGTTCTCCATTTTAAGGAGTGCTTCGAGTGAGTGCATTTTGAGATATTGATTTCTAGCGCTGAGCAGCATGACCCTCAGATTGCTTTTGTAGCTATTACGGTGGTAATTTGGTCTTTGGAACACCGCCTAAAAAGGCACTATAGGTTTGGCAAGAGCCTTGGCCAGTATCCAGAAGCCCATGGTGACAGATGCAGGCCATCTCTGGCAAAGCATCGAGGTCTGTCAATCATGTCATCCCAGGCAGACAGATACTGGATCCCCTTAGAATGACACCAGAAACTTAGCCAGTTGCTGAAATCATTTTCTGCTTATACTGTGGTATCATTCTGGGTGATGGTAGGATGCTGTTCAGGGCTAAAGTCATACCCACCTGGGCTACATAATCCGAGAGCTCCTCCATGTCTCTATTCAGGTAGGCATGTACAAGTGTCAAAATATTGTCAATCCATGGGAATGACGGATACAAACTTATACTCCTCTGGCTAACCAGACACACAGACACATATACACCTCACAGTTGAATGCAGTGAGAACAGAACCCCTACCAATCTAAGTACACCAACTAGAGAACACAGTACTTTATGCAAGCACCACAGCGCAAGTCTGACTTTTACAAGGCTGCAGGACAACTTATGGTGGATGATAGGAGAGTTGGATGTTGAAGAGAAGATGTTGGGAGGCCTACATGAAATGGATGTGTTGGCATGTTCAACTGTGAAGATATTTCAAGTTCTGCATGTTACCAGACTGATGAGTGTGCAGTTGTAGTATGTGGTGATTGTGTTCCAATGTGAGGTATACTTTAAGAGACATCTTAACAAACTATATACAAACATGTGTCCACATTATTACAAGCATTTGAAAATCTGAATGTGTATTGTTGTTATGTATTTCTGTAGTGTAGTTGATATATTTGTGAACAAGTACCAAGAGACCAAGGTTGCAGTGCATGGGGAGGAAGCACATGACTGCATTGTAATTATGTGACATGTTCTTAGATTGGGCTTCATTTTTTATGTTTCCTCATACACTTTCATGGCATGAAGACTATATGGACAGTGAACAAAAGTAATACATGCTATTGTCCCTTTTGCATAGCACACAGCTGAGCAGTGGGCTTACACGATGACTGCAAAGTGTTTGTGCATGCAGGATACACATTTCTATTCCTTTCCCTGTTTGAGCATTGTTAAGCAGTGGGCAAATGTAAGGCTCACTGCTAGAATTATAAGAATTACTACTGAGTGTATGAAACACACCTGCTGCTTAGCTGACTCTGTGGCAGCAGGTGTAAATGCATTAACACATTCCTTTTTTGAGCCTAGATGATATAGGGTTCATATTCAGCTGTATGTAATACTTAAGTATTAGGTTCATAGGTTCATACTAGGCTATCTGCCCTAGGGCATTTATAAGCCTAGCCAGAATGTGTTTGGCTTTCACCACCCATTTTAAATTTATTTTGCTATGCCCTTTTTCGAGGTTAGTATACTATGCCTCTATCTAACAGTGACACAGAAGTAATACCCGGGGTAAACCTACGATCTCCCATCCACTCATCAAGATTCCTCTTGAAGAGAGTCAATGAGGGACTCTGCCTAACCTGGACTGGGATTTTATTCCAGAGTGAAGGGAGCCTCTGGGTTATGAATCTGTCCCTCCAGCATGTCCTATTTATTTCAGTGCTGAGGTTCAAGTCTCGAGCGTAGCTCGATGGGATTTGGATTTTCTGAGGTGCAGCATGTCCATTAATTCCGGGTTGGACATGGCTTTATCGTCAGGCACAGATCTCCTCTGAACAGGCGGTATGCCACTGAGTAGAGCTGGAGTTTCTTTAACCGGGCAGCATATGGCATCTGTTTGAGCCCTGTGATCCTCTTGGTGAGGTACTTTTGGGGTCTTTCCAGTTGCTGCAGGTGTCTGGTAAGGTACATCCCAAAAGGGCATTGTACTCAATTATGGGCCTGATGAGGGATGAGTAAAGAGGCACGATGACCTCCCTGATCTAGATGTGAATCCCTTCATGATTAGGTGGGCTATATAAAATGTTTTTCTAACCACTTTGGCCACGTGGTTGTCAAATGAGAGATTGCTATCAACTTGGGTCCCCAGGTCCCTAATTACTTCTTCTGTACTTAATGGATTTCCACCTATGTGGTAATTTGTGGGCACTTTGTTTTGCCAAAGGGGATGACTATACACTTTTGGCATTTAGCTTGAGGCCATGGCTCTGGCACCAGTTGTCTGTTTCTATGAGGCCCTTTTGGAGGATGCTTGTGTCGGCTGGAGAGTCGATTATGGCACCCAGTTTGCAGTCATCTGCGAACTTGGTCAGCCACAGTCCTTCCGTGTTGGCCTGTACCTCCGAGAAATATATACCGAACAAGAGAGGTCCCAGGACTGAGCCTTGTGGGACACCACTTGTAACTGGTTTGGAGTCTGACATGGCTCCAGCAATTCTAACCATGTGGGTTCTGTCCTTGAGCCAGTTTGCAATCCATCTAGTGACATAGGGGTTTATATTTAAGCTGGTGAGCTTATCTATAATGCCCGAGTGGGGTATTGTATCGAAGGCTTTGCGAGGTCCAGGTAGGCTGTGTGGACCACATTCCCTCGTCAATGGCCTTGGTGACTGTTTCAAAGAAATCAACCAGGTTTAAGAGGCAGGATCTGCCCTTAACAAAGCCGAACTGGGTAGGATCCAGTGTTTGTAGGTCCCCAATATCTTTATTTATGAGGTCCATGATGATCCTTTCCATAGCTTTGCAGACCAAGCTAGTCAGGCTTATGGGGCGATAGTTTCCAGGATCTGTTGAGGCACCACCTTTATGGAGAGGGACCACTGTTGCTGTACGCCACTCTTTGGGCACATATCCTGTAGTAAGACTGAGATTGAACAGTAGTTTTATGTTTGGGTTTAGCTCTTCTTTGAGTTCATGTAGGACGAGCCGGGACACCATCTGGTCCCATTGATGCTGTGTTTTTGCTTTGGAGAGGCGGCTCTTACCTGAGCATCTGAGATGTCAGGGGCAGCACTCTGCTGGGATAGATATTTGCCCTTTTGGTGGGGAGGGGGGGGAGAAGTTTGCACTGAACCTGTCAGCTAGGATGTTGGCAATGTCTGTGGGTTCAGTGTATTTTTGTCATTTTGGACTAATTCTGAGCATATCTGGGAATTACCACCCAGGTTCCTAACATAACTAAAGAAAGCCTTGTGATTATCCTTAGTGTCCTGTGCAATTTTTCTCTCGAAGCTGGCCTTAGACAATTTTATGTGTGCCCGTAGTTTTTGCTAATACTGATCAGTGATGCCTTCCTTTTGGTATTTTGCTTTATCATTTAGTAGCTTCCTCCTTCTATTGTATAGTTTGTTTATGGCTGGGGTCCACCAGACAGGACGTCTGCCTTTGGAGGATTGGGTCTTGGTTTTATTTGGGATCGCATGATCCATGCATTCCTGAAGGTGTTCATAGAATGCGTTTATAAAGGATTCTGCGGTCTGGGCTGTATTTTCCACAGGCCCGGGGGTTTGAAGGATTCCACCTCAGTTTTGAGGAGTGTAAAATTTGCTTTAGAGAAGTTGTTCACTGTGGTTTTCTGGGCAGGGGGTGGGGTTGGGATGTGAATATCCAGTGAGATTAGTTTATGGTCTGATCTTACCAGTGAGGGATACACTTCTGGTCTGGAGCATAGAGTCCCCATGTTGGTGATGATCAGGTCCAGTATGTTTTCCCCTCTTGTGGGAGTGGTAACAAGTTGTTCCATAGCATTTGAGTTTATAAATTCTAGGAACCTTTGGGCTAGGGTGTTGGAGCTAGAGTAATGCTCCCAGTCTATGTTTGGGTAGTTGAAGTCGCCCAATATAATGGTGTTTGGAGAGACCTTCATATTTTCCAGTGTTCTCAGGAAGGCCGAGTGGGGTTCCTGGTTTTGGGAGGGTGGTCTGTAGCAGGCTATAAACTGGAAGGCAGTTTTACCCACTGTTAGTTGCACATGGATAGTCTCTGATGCTTCGTGCTTTGCCACCAACCTGGAGGTGTGGGTATCTTTGATGAATATCGATACTCCTCATCTACTTGTGGTTCGGTCCAAGTTTTGGGGCCGAAAAGCATGGTATGAGGTATAACCTGGTAGTGCTGGGGTGCTCTCGGGAGCCCTGAACCAGGTTTCTATACCATGTATTGATAATGCAATGAAATATTACTGTACTCTGCCTTCACCGTGTGTTTCTGTATTTTGATGTAGCAGAGCTTTCTTAAGCAGCATTGAGCAAAGGTAACCTCACCACTGATGAGCCATTCACCATCGCTTGGCATTGATGTGTGATTCCAAACTCTGGGCAAACAGAGGCCAAAAACTGAAGGGCTCCATTGGTTTTCTTTGTATTTATGTATACAGTGTTTGTGATTCTATATTATAAGTGTTAAAATGGGGTAGATAGGAAAGTGGTGAATTGGGTGGCAATAAGGAGGAAGAACAAAGGGAAAAACAATACAGGAATATGCAGGAGGGAGGTAGGAAAGAAACATACCTATCCATTTCTTTAACAGTGTAAACTGAAAAGATACAGAATAACTGAATTTGGACTGTCACCTCCACAAAGAGACTTGACAACAAACAATCCTGTTGTATAGCCAACTGGACCGACACAAGTGAGTCAAGAAGACACATGTTCAAAATGGATAGCTATGCATGGGATGATAGTTTTTCTTTTTTTTTTTTTTGTGGGACAGGTGCCCATTTATTTTTTTACTTCAGTAAGAGAGGAATGCTGGGTAAGGGATGTTTGTGTTTCCAGGTCAGGTAAGTTGTGTAGGTGAGAAAGCAAATGCAAACAAACAAGACAGGACACAGAGATGGTGAGTGGCACAAAAGGATGAGGGACACCATGATGGGGTGAGGGAGAGGACAACGCAAACTCTCGTCTATCAAACGTGGGGACAGTGAGAATCTAGTCCTCACCTATAGGACTGTCATCACTGTGCCCTTACTCTGCTTGCTGCTCGAGTGCTTGATGTCTTCTCCTCCAATGGACAATGAGGGAGAGCAACCTCTCCATTTGGTGTACGAGTACACCAATGTTGCAGTGCATGACCCTATGCACCAAACCTCGCATCTCTTGGTGGGTGACAAAATCCTCACTTCCGCCAGTACTCCCGAAGGGTACCACAGCACCAGCTGCTGGGGTAGTGCTACCTGAGGGTGCACATAGTGCAGGGACAGCAGAGGCAGTACTGCCAATTTGAGTCCCAGATGTGCTGGACATTGGTGCTGGAGCCAGGGTAGGGGGGCAGGCTGACCTACCTTGCTGTGCTGTGAAGCATTTAGTGATTTGTGACAGATGTATGACATGGAGACATTTCGATGAGGCATTATAGAAAATAAAAAAAGAGATAAGGGTTGGGGTGAGAGAAAAAAATGACATAAATTTAGTACCATAATATGTGGCATACAATGCATTATTGCAATTATACAACTATTTTATCTGAACTATTAGATTTAAGTATCTGTCCTAACAACTATAATTACAGATTGCTCAAAGTAATCCTTGCAATGTGGATATTGCACATATGCTTGGTCCAACTATACAGATTAGAGTTAACAGCAGGGCATTTATGCCATTATTAAAGAAATGCAGTACTGTATAGTTGTTACTCATGGTATTTGAACCCATAACCTCAGACCATCCAAGTCTAGACAGCAGAATTATACTTACAAAAACATAGTAGACAGTATACCCTGAGTCATACAATTGAAAAGACAGTTGGGGTGTCTTATTCTTCATAAATATAATTCATACCAGCTCCACTATTTATAATTATGTCTACAGTGTTATAAGTGATATAGAATATAATGTGAAATGGAACAGTAATAATATCTAGAATTTCCTGTATTAGAACCCAGGACCATGTGCATGGCAGCCATACACTTATACCTGCTGCCAAAAGACTGTTGAAATAGCCCTTGTGTATTTATTCGTTCATTACTATAAACTGAACTGTTACAACAATAAAAATATGTTGCACTTCCTGCATTAGAACATAGGACCATCTGTATTAAAGCCCTGCACTTACACTTGCTGCCACAGGAATAGTTAAATGACACTTGGATAATTCCCTATTCATTCATAAGTTCTGTATACTAACCTCCACATGACTTACTGTGTTTGCACAGCGCCCAACAGAATTAATAGAATCTATCCATTTTAAACTGACTGTCTGCATCCTGTCTGCAGGTTTCAATGGCTGTAGTTGTTGGGGAAGCTTGCTAACTGCCTTGCAATGTTGTTTAGCTGTGTTATGTGATGGAATGCAAAAACTGCAACAATGCACTCTTTTTAACCTTTACTCTAACTACATCCTGTCTGCAGGTGTTCTGCCCACTTCCTGTGTTGGCCACTAGACGAGGTTTTCACACTGGTAAATGCTGCACAAATGAGAGAAGCACATCTATACCTGACATTTACTGTGTTTCTCCATTTACCTTCTTTGCGCTAAGCCATGCACCATGCAAAGACTGGCATTAAAAAATAAATAAGTAAATAAGTAAATAAATAAGGGTAAATTAGGTGAATTGAAAATAAATCTATTAAATAAACAGCACTAAAAAATTATGTTGGTACACATGAAATATTTTACACAGGTTTGGATTCAAACTCTCACTCCAATCTTCTTCTCTTTCAGCTGTTCCCGTTAGGGGTCGCCACAGTGGATCATCTCTTTCCATTTCTTCCTATCCTCTGCATCTTGCTCTGTCACACCAACCACCTGCATGTCCTCTCTCACCACATCCATAAACCTTATCTTAGGCCTTCCTCTTTTCCTCTTACCTGGCAGCTCCATCCTTAGCATCTTTTTCCTAATATACCCAGCATCCTTCCTCAGCACATGTCCAAACCAATGCAATCTCGCCTCTCTGACTTTGTCTGCAAATGGTCCAACCTGAGCTGACCCTCTAATATACTGATTCCTAATCCTGTCCATCCTTGTCCCACCCACTGCAAATCTTAACATCTTTAATTCAGCCACTTCCAGCTCTGACTCCTGCCTTTTTGTCAATGCCACCATCTTCAACCCGTACAACATAGCTGGTTTCACTACCCTCTTGTAGACCTTCCCTTTCACTCTTACTGGTACCTTTCTGTCACAAATCATTCCTGACACTCTTCTTCAACCATTCCACCCTGCCTGTACTCCCTTCTCTTTCACACTCACCATTACTCTGAACTGTTGATTCCAAGTACTTAAACTCATCCACCTTTGCCAACTGTACTCCCTGCATCCTCAGTATTCCTCTATCCTCCCTCTCATTCACACATATATATTCTGTCTTAGTCCTGCTGACCTTCATTCCTCTCCTCTCTAGAGCATATCTCCACCTATCCAGGGTCTCCTCCACCTGGTACCTACTTTCACTACAGATCACAATGTTATCTGCAAACATCATAGTCCATGGGACCTCCTGTCTGATCTCATCTGTCAACCTGTCCATCACCATTGCAAATAAGAAAGGTCTCAGATCTGATCCTTGATGTAATCCCACCTCCACCTTAAATGCATCTGTCACTCCCACTGCAGACCTCACCACTGTCACACTACCCTTGTACATATCCTGTACCACTCTTACATACTTCTCTGCCACTCCAGACTTCCTCATACAATACCACAACTCCTCTCTAGGCACCCTATCATATGCTTTCTCCAAGTCTACAAAGACACAATGCAACTCCTTCTGACCTTCTCTATATTTCTCCATCAACACTCACAGAGCAGTCATCGCATCTGTAGTGCTCTTTCCTGTCATGAAACCATACTGCTGATCACTAATCATCACCTCCCTTCTTAAAATAGCTTCCACTACGTTTTCCCATAACTTCAAGCTGTAACCGAGCAGTTTTATCCCTCTGCAGCTACTACATCTCTGCACATCACCATTATTCTTACAAATAGGTACCAAAACACCTTTTCTCCACTCCTCAGGCATCCTCTGACTTTCCAAGATTTCATTAAGCAATCTGGTTAAAAACTCCACTGTCATTTCTCCTAAGCACCTCAATGCTTCCACTGGTATGTCATCTGGACTAACAGCCTTTCCATTCTTCATCCTCTTTATAGCTGCCCTTACTTCCTCCTTGCTAATCTGTTTCACTTCCTGATTCACTATCCCCACATATCTCTCTCATTCTCTTCATTCATCAGTCCCTCAAAGTCCTTTTTCCATCTTCTCAACACACTCTCCTCACTTGTGAGTACGTTTCCCTCACTATCCTGTATCACCCTTACTTGCTGCACATCTTTCCCAGCTTGGTTCCTCTGTCTAGCCAATCTGTGCAGGTCCTTTTCTCCCTCTTTAGTGTCTAACCTTTCATACAACTCTCCATATGTCTTATCCTTAGTCTTCACAACCTCTCTCTTTGCCATGCTCCTCATCTCCTTATACTCCTGTCTACTTTCTTCATCTCTCTGACAATTCCATGCCTTCTTCAACAGCCTCTTCCTTTGTATACTCTCACTCCAATCAACCTTCAAAACACAGTAAGGGTGTCTTATCTATCTTTGCCACACAAACAGTTTTGCAGCAGAGAGCTAAAATCACTGTGTATACAACCAATTGCATCATCATCTGCAGCACTAAAAACATATGACAGTTGTCACCAATCTAGTAACCTGCTATTCCCTCCCTTCATCCCCTCCACAGTTCTGATAAACTTCTTCTGTAAAGATGTACACCCAAAATGAACATTGGCAATCTCCTTTATATATCATCCATAATGAAAAGCTGGAACAACCTCCCCTCAAACTTTAGAAACATCACACAAACAGCTTATAAAAAAAAAACTAAAACACTTCTTCCAGAAAAAATTGGACCTGTCCCTGCCAGGATCCTACCTGATCATTTTCTACCTTGGCCAAATATATTTAATCTCAAAAATGTTCCTGACTGCAAATTCCCTACTCCTCTTTGTATTTGTTCTCAAATTATATGTATTTTCTAAATTTTTCTATGATATCTTTGTATATGTTTACAATCATGCTCTATTTTTTAATTAATTCCCTAATTTGTGTCATTATGTAAATAAAAATATTGTTGGAGCTTTTCTCCTCAGGTCTCCTCTGAAAATGGGCATGTGCTCAGTTGGACTAACCCTGTTAACAAATGTGAAATAAATAAATAATAATGTATTCTTTTCAGAAGTAGTGCACTGAGTAATCACACAACCATTTCTGACTATTGCATCAATGTAGCTCCTGTCTTATCTCTGTTGCCCATTCTAGTCTTATCTAACCAGTAATCTTAGACATGCAGTCTGTAAGGTATTGTGTATCATTGTCCTTAAAATGTGTGAAGATATTAAATGGCAGTAATATGCAGTTGTCAAGAAATGAAAGGGAGGGTGGATATTACTGAACAGAAACTGTGAAATGTGTGCTGCTTACTTACATTTAAAACCTTGTATCAATTACTTCTACACTTTGTTAGTCTAACCTGGCTGACATATCCACTGGAGATAGGAGAGTCTGTATTGCTGTTGTGCTTTCCTCTCCCTACCAGTAGTCATTCACAGTTGTAAACCATTAGCAACAAGCACTGAGGGAGTGCCTATACTATGTTTACATCAGCTGCATGGAGCCAGGTATTTAGGATTCAGCAATTCTAATGAGTTCACACCTCATTTGCATCTTCACCATGCTCACAGTCCTGAATCTAGACTATAAAAAGGGAACCATGTAGTTAGGTGAAAGTGCACTGTTATTGCACTAGTGTGGTTTGGCAATTGTATATCTTTGTCTAACTTTTTGGATTTTATTTTATGTATATTGGATTTTACAGAACTCTATGTGAAGTGTTTGTCAACTCTAGAACTCATTAAATGTACTTTTAAGCTGTTCATGGTTCAGGACATTGTGTTTTTTTTTCATTTGACAGCTGGTGGGGTACAGAAATTGAAATTGACACTGAGGTTGACATTCATTCAGCCATCCACTGTAATTCCACTGAACATCGCCAGTAGGCCTATGCCAACCCATTGCAGTGAGCCCTCAGATATTGGACAGGTGGAGGGTGAAACACTTGATCAGGGCAGTGTGGTTACTGTGGCTTCAGTGCCTGCTGACTCTCACCATAGCCAAAGTATGGGTGAGGTGCCATGCAGGAGGGTTGTTAGGTGTGCTCAGAGGATCCCTGCTGTCCATCCTGCACCTGATCCAGGTGTGTCTTCCTGTGCCACTTGATGTATGTTTAGGGGCATCACTGAGGTGCAAGCACATTCCAATGGGTCCTCCAGAGAAACACTTAGGGTTGTAGATGTGGCACAGACTGACATGCATAACTTCTTCAACTGTGTTGCTGATTCAATGGATTGGATGAATGGGTGGTCTCTGTAATGCAACATCTGCTGGGAGGGTGACAGCATGCATGTGGGTGTAGGTCAGCAACATCATCCTATGTTAGCCAATGTGACTGTGCCCAATCAAGCTCCCATGATGGAACTACTTCCACTGCTCCATCAGTGGCCGAGGTATTCACGACCAGTCATGGCAGGCCATAGGGTCATGGTCCTGGGTGTACTCATGAGGGGAGCTCATCCAGCAGACACTAGTCACATTCAGGTATCAGCAATGCATCTGACCATGGGAGTGGACATGCCAGTGCATGGTCGGGTATCATAGTGGTGCAGCGGTAGCATTGTTGCCTCACAGCAAGAGGTTCTCCATTTGATTCTCGGCTGGAGTGCCTTCTGTGTGGAGTCTGCATGTCCTCCCTGCGGTCGAGTAATGTTTGAAAGACAGGCGTGAATGGGCGTGCCTTTGTTGAAGGTTGGGTGTCAGGCTGGCACCTCGGCACCATAAAAAATAGGCTGCTAATCATTAGTGGACCAGAGTTCCACTGTGGCAACCCCTAACCAGGAAAAGCTGAAAGAAAAACAACAACCATGCATGGCTCACACCTGTCCAACATACCAAGACGTAAAGAGCTTAGCTGTGTTCCTGCACTCACACACCAGTTTCACCTGAAGGGCCCATACAGATACACACACACACACACACACACACACACACACACACACACACACACACACACACACACACACACACACACACACACACACACACAACAGTTACATGGTTGAGCTGTGAATCTTAATGCTCATTTTGTCTCACTAGGCATTTTGTACTTTATCTGAATGTCCGTCTGCTTCTCTTTCCTACTCACATGCACTCACTGACCTTTTTGTGTCAGCCTAGGCTTCCAGCACCCTACAACACTTTGTGTAAGTGATGATAACTGTGCCATATCCTTGTTTTTTTATCTTTTGGATTCAGGGATACATAGCATTTGTGTCTAATGCTCATGGTGCATAGCTGACTTAGTGCTTAGTACATCTGTGTTTGTGATGTTGTTTTAGTAACTGTACTTTTGACATATTTTGGTCTGAGAAAGTTAGGCAGTTGATAGAATGCAAACATATTTTGCATTGATATTAATAATCTTCTGAGGGCTGTGAAGTCTGTAACTGAAATGGGTCTCAGTTTCTAACTTCTCTCTTTAATTATTGTCTACTACAAAAGTATGAGGCCAAACCAAGGACATTTGGTGACCATCAGTACTTTTGAGAGGTATGGATGTGTGAGTGAGTCTTTGATAGCTAAGGCCTACTACTTGATATACATAAGCCTCTGCTCTCACATGTTAAAGTCATTGCTGTACAAATCACGTACTTTTTACTTGCTTACAATACTAAGTATGCCATTAATTTGTATTATTACGCAATGCAGTCTAGGTTCAACCCTTACCTTTTAAATACAACAGCTGCAACAGTTCTAGGTCAGGGCTGACTCTGTCTGATGCTAGGAGTACACAGCCATTACATGGCTAGGTAAAGGTTTTGAGCGTTGCACAGCATCAATATTACTGTATGTATGTGCATAAGATGAAAGTTTTAGCCCCTTAGGTGGTGAGTGAATGTGCTATGAGTTGCCTCTTAGCCAGTTTGAGAGCATATTGAGCACACCTACTTCTGCTTACACTCACAGCAGCTGCTGGTCCCCTCTCTGACTCTTCACCCTGCATGTGGATGTGGCAAACTTGCCATTGGTGATGGGATGTGTGCCTCTTCCCCTTGTTGATCCTGCTAAAGTTGCTTTCTCAGGATGATGTTGTGAAGCATGCCACAGATGGTAAATATTTCAGTACATGTACATGGAATGTACTGAAGGGCTCCCCCAGATGTATCTAGGTGCCAGAAACATGACTTCAGCAGCCCAAACACCTGTTCTGTGTTATTTCTGGTCTGAATGTGTGCCTCATTATGGCATTCATCAGTGAGTGCATGTACATTTATGATGGGAGTCATCAGCCATGGTTCCAGTGTATAACATTCATATTCCAGTAAATGACCATATGGGATATCATCCCTAGTGAACATCTGATACAGCTGGGAGGTATGCTAGATATGTGAGTCATGATAACTGCCTCAGTTGCCAGCACACACATTCAGGATGATTCCTATAGCATTATACATGACATGGCAGTTAATAGAGTGAAAACCCTTTCTATTTATGTGGAGTCTTCCCTGTTTCCCAGGTGGTACCTTAACTTCTATATGTCAATCTATATTGACACCCAGTACTTCAGGGTAGTATGTTCTCAGTAGTACAGGAAAATATATGTGGTCACTGGCATATTGGAGCATAGCAATCAGGAACTGATGCAGGATTCTGGATGCTGATGTCTGTGACACCCCAGCATGTCCCCTCTTGGTCTCTGAAAGGTTCCTATAGGTAAACTTCTAAGTACTACATATATCTTTGATCCACTGGCATGGGTTTCCCTCGGTTTGCCCTGGGTCTAAGTTGAGGTTGACAGAGGTTGCAGAGTTCCTGTAGTATGTCTCTATCCACCATGTAGCACTCTACAATTTCCACCTCATGCAGATTGTGATAAGTCAACTGGGGTCTGAAAACCCTTCTCATTCTTGGCCATGGTCTATAAGGAACAGCAGGAGCAGAACAGACTTCAGCCTGTTGCACATACACATGAATTAAAGCAACAGCAGCCCTTAACATTCTTTCTGTGTAGGCTCCTTTCCATGGCTGTATTGCAATAAGTTTTGGAATTTGCAGGGAAAACCAGCACTGAGTCAACACAATTGCTTTATAGCTTGTTGAATAGCTCCTCCATCTTGGATTAGCTGATTAGCATACAATTCAGTTACTTATACTGTAATTAGCATTCCATGGTTTTTACAGTGGTTGTGCAGCTTTACACACCATGTAGAACCACTTACTGAATGCAAAACAGTGCACTGCCATGTGCACATCACGGTGTTAGTGGACAGTGTAGGTTTTACTGAATCTGCCTGTTAAGTCCTAACTTTATTAAAGGTTTTCACCTTCTATTAGCAGGGTGTAAATTATTTAAATGCATTTATTATTTTTTGCCCTGTTTCAATAGTTTAGATGACCAGATTCATTTGTAAGCGCTGGTGAGCACTTTGTATCGGAAGTAGTACACTGTAATTTGAGCCAGGTACCAAATGGTGAAAACACAATACAATATGTAATCTTTTATTTAGTTTAAGATGAGTGCTTAGCTTGTAGACTGGATGTGTAGCAAAAGTTATATTAGCCAACCAAATCTGTTGTAAGTGCCGGTGGACACTCAAGCCCCCTCAAATTTGTACATACCAAATACTATGCTATCATGCGATAGGCGGAAATACAACGCTTTCAGTGTTTTTATTTCAAGTCTGCTGCTTACCTTTATTTTATAACAATAACAATCTTTCATTTTATGTTCTTTTTTTATAAATACAATCACACAGCTGCACACTCGCATATATACACCCTCACAAATAGATGCTAGGTATACATGGAGAAGCATCCTTATAAATGTAAATGCAAGAAAGCAAACTTCTTGTTAAAATCTGTATTATTCTTCTTAAGAAGAGATTATGGTCATGGAATATAACATTCAGAGTCTGTAATGAACATCAATTTCATTTTAGGTTTACAATAAAACTGTAATAATTTAATATCATATGGTGGATTCAACATTTTGTATTAGCAGAGCTTAATTATGGCTGCTGCCTATCTTACCACCATCCATTGTTAAGTGTCTGTCACTATGGTAAGTAAGATTTTAAAATGTGAAGAAGATTGAGGTAAACAGATGGCAGATGTTCTGCAGCATACTTCTCAAATGCTCCTGATTAATATTTAATGGTCCTAATTCTGAGTCTTACAAATTCCATATTTCATACTGTTCTTCACTGAAAAGAGAGGTGTGATAAAACAAGTTTTTTAACAAACATTCAAGGTAAATTATTAAGAATCATATTAAGTCATAAAATCGCCTTTTGTATATAAGTAACAGTTTTTAACAATGCTGCAAGTTTTCTATTTGAAGCTGTGCTTCACATTTTCCCCACTTGTTCCACATTATGACAGATAGTGTTCTACATTTTGAACACAGAATCTGTTTGAGGACTATATTCAGACGGCAGGGTGACAAACTAAGAAAACTAAAGCAAGGTATAAAAGTCACTGGTAGGGTCTGTCTGCCCTTGTTTCTTTGTATTGTAGCAGTAGTGGCATTAGTCACCTGTTAGTACTGAATGTGAAAGGTAGCAATTGGCACAGTTGCAAATATTTATTGCAGAACTGGTCAGTTTTCAGGCAAGTTACAAAACTGGAACCATCAGAAAATGACTGACCATTTCGTTACTTATTCAGTTTAAACAATTAGGTTGACGTTACAGAACTTGTGTGCATTTGTATAAAGTAAGCTAGGAGAGTTTTGTTTAGTTACTGTATATCCAGTGACACAAAGTTGAAACATGATACTGGGACCAGGTCTAATATTTGAGATATATACAGTTAGCAAACTGATTACAAATTATGTGTATGGGGCTGTCAGTGGGTGAAAATGATGTTCTCTGTAGTCGCAATCAAGATAAACAGCCATTTATCTTTCTCTGCAGGTCTAATATTGATTTTTGTAAAGTATGTTTAAATATTTTACTACAGCAATGTTTTAGAATCGATGTACACAGTGGATTAACTGGATGCAATTGATGGGTCTGAAGGCCATCTGTGGATAAAAGTGGCTTATCCCTGCTGTTGCCTGATTTACCAACAGGTGCTGCTTGATCACTGTTAAACAGTTACTGACAATCATGGCAAGATCGGTGTCAGGCAATGTATTGTATTTGCTGAAACCAGTGTAAAATATTCATTGCTATGATGTACACTAGTATGGGTGTATATGTGAGGAATTGTTGCAGTGTATTTAAGAGTAGCAAGCTATCCATAACCTTTTTTATAGGTTTATAGATTGGTACTACGCTAATTGCCTTTGTGAGCCATTTTAAGCCTAGCCAATTATCCCCTGTGAGATCCAAACCCTGTACCTTGTGTTTGTAAGGCAAACACCTTAACCATTAGGCCACTAATCCAAACCCTGCGTTTTCATTTTCTGTCACAGTCAGACATCAGCATTGTGCACAGTAAGTGACTATTTTGGGAAGCATGTATGTAAAACCAGCTAATGACGTCTTAAATGCAATATTTACATTCTCTGCCCTACTGAGTTCCTTACCTCACTACTGTTCTTTTAATTTATAATCACTACATGCCTTATCTCTTAACTACAATCTTAACATTTTCTATCCTACCAAGTTCTTTCTTTCAGTTCCACTTCTTTGAATTTCTAATCACTAATCACAAAATCTATTATCTGTTTGGCAAACCCACTAACACACCTCTTCAATTGCTCATTGTTCAACATATACTAAATGCATAATTACATTTAGACTGTAATAGTTTCTTTTATTTCATACAAATTTAATCATTAGCAAACAAATGTGTGATTGTTAACGGATATTACTTAAAAGTGTGTTAATGTATATTACTGAATGTTTGTTAATATATATTACTTAATCGGACTATAATTATATAGTTAATATATATTACTTGGGCGGCACAGTGGTGCAGCGGTTAACGTTGTTGCCTCACAGCAAGAGGTTCACCAGTTCGATTCTTGGCTGGGGTGCCTTCTGTGTGGAGTTTGCATGTTCTCCCTGTGTTCGCGTGGGTTTCCTCCCACATTCCAAAGACATGCATCTGGAGCATTTCTCCCCGGGCCTCCGCTGAAAACAGGCTCTGTGGAACCTAGTTGGACTTTCCCGGTCAACAAATGATAAATAAAATAAATTAATGTTCGTTAATGTATATTACTGAATGTTTGTTAATATATATTACTTAATGTTTGTTAATGTATATTACTGAATGTTTGTTAATGTATATTACTGAATGTCTCTTTTTAGAAATGTTAGTAATATTTTGGAGCATTTCCTCATTTCCTCCAGACATCCATTAAAAAGTGGTTTATGACTAAACCCAGTAAACAAAAGAAAACTAAATAAAATAAATACACAGTGGTGGAAAGGTTAGTTTTGATATTTTGCAGCTCTTGGGTCTACAGTTTATAGTTGTCTGGTTTTCTCCAAGACTCCAAAGATTGACTTATAGGTACATTATTCCTCCAGTTTTCCTTTAAGTGTATTGCAGTGAGTGTGTGTGTGTGCGTGTGCGCCTATGTTAAAATAATATTGATTTTTTTTTTAACCCATGAACACACACACACACACACACACAGGTAATATCTATATTAATAACATTTTTGGATAGCAGTAAAGAAAGAACAATCAACAAGCAATTATTTTTCAAAGTTATGGGATAAAATGCATCATAGAGGATCTGGACTGTCAGAACATTTGGAGATCTGGCAGCCTCAAGCCATACTATGCAGCCATGGATGCATAACTGGAATTTAACACAAGGTTAATGTGGAGCCCTATGTAGTACAAAAAAGGCTGTGTTCAAAGGTGTGCACTGATGGTTACTATAGCTTGCAGGGGACTGTAGAACATTTGGTTATTATTCCTTTACATTTTCTCCCATTCAAACTTCAGATGCCTTTAAAGAAGTTTGCTACAGTTTGTCTAGGGGAAGTATATTGTCTAGCAGCCACAACTTGAAATACATTACTGTGATCATCATTTTTGGTTCACTTTCCTCACTGTCAAACAACAGCAGTGTATACAGGTGGCTGAAGTTTGTAAGTAAAGTAGGAAGGCATGATATTTCTATATGATTGACAACACTAAGTTGATATATGATATTGTGGCCATCTGCTCTTTCACTCTAGTTTGATACCGGTAGGGTACACAGAAGGTAATTGTCTTTTTGGAATGGGGTAGAAAGGCATGCTCTTTATATATAAATGCAGTGGGCAAGCCTCCCTGCATTCCATGTTAATAATATATAATACCTCGAAAACTCCAAAAAATGAAAAATGGACAAGTTCAGCAAAGCATGGGCTGTTTATTGAATGTAAGCGCTTTTAGCCAGTCAAGTGGTTACTGAATATGAATTTTAATTGTTTTAATTAGCACATATATTTTGTATATATAAGGTTCTGCTGTGATTAACATATTGTTTTTGTCTGAAGAAGGCTGAGGAATATCTTAGCCGAAAGCGCTTACGTTCAATAAACAGCCCGTGCTTTGCTGAACTAGTCCGTTTTTCACTTTTTGGAGTTTTCGTGGTTTATATATTTTTTAGTGTATTTTGCAAATATATAATACCTCCAAAATCACTCAATTCACAGGTGAAGGGCTCTCTGAGACTGTTAACTGTATACATCCAGTTATTTAGTTTTGTTCAGTAGCAATACTGTGTTGTATGTTGTCTGAAACTGTCAGTATTAAAGATTTCTATGTATTTACAGCTCAAATATGTCAGCAGTCTATGCTGTGGTAGCGCTTTTTTGAAAGAGCATGTTATGGTGCATTGATGTTTACATTAGGACATATATATATATAGACAGAGCTAGGGACAGATACTATTCCCAGATAAGAATTATGCATCCCAATGACCATTTGTCTTCTCTATTTATTTGGAACTACAATTTTTAAGTCTTAAAAATTATTTTTTTTTCCTTGAAAGAAAAAAGTCATGATGATTTTTTAGGCTAGCACTGTACAAAAAAGGTTCTAAAATTCACTCAAAGCATCTGAAACCTCATGGCTTCTGTCTTAATTTAGTTATTAACTCTAGAGTTACTGAACTGCAGTGTTGGTCAGACAATATACATTGAAAATTTTCAGAAAAAAGAATTAAAAGTTGACAAAAGCTGTAAAATGAACCTCACAGTATCTAGGACGTCATGACTTCTGAGATGCCATAGCAGCAGCCAAAACCCATGGCTTACATCGGTTATTTTCCCCACAGTTATTATAGTACAATATTGGTGAATTAACATATATTGATAGGATGGAAGAAACAGCTGAAACAGAACAAGAGAAACAAGCCTATGGCTCCATTTCACCTTAGGCTGTCCTAGCCTATTTTATCTTGGCTCTTTGTTTTATTCAGAGTTGCTAGATCATCAGCAGCTGGTTCATACTCTTTCCTTCATCCTCTCACAGCTGCTGGTGTTTTCTAGGATGTATTTAAAGATGTGAGGATCTGGGTCTTCATCATTGTATGCCTCGCCTCTACAGAAGCTAGGTCCATAGAAGCTTCACGTTCTTTCATGTGCTTCTGAAAGACACTAAACACTCCTCTCTTTAGTACCTCTGTGAGTAGCCTGTTACTTGTTATAATTTGGGAGACTGAACAAATGCAGTCTTTAAACATCTCTACTTATTTCTTTAGATTCTTCAGTACCTATTAATCAGCTACCTAAGAGTATCAATGGTTGATTGATTGAAAGATGAGGTTAATGATGGGTAGATAATGCACTTACAGCACATTTATGCTATACTGGACTTGTAATTAAAGGACAGCAACTTGCTAAGCATTACATTTCCTCATCCCAGACTCTATTTCCCTCCTTACAAAGTTATCCTACTATTACCACAAAAAAATGTGACACATGTGACACAGTTTTCCCTTTATAAATGGTATTTACATGACATTTGGCTACTGCATAATACTTAATTGTTTCCATGATGTCCTTAAGAATAGGTCTTTCTGCTCCTGTATCCCATTCTGCAATGTATTTCAGAATTCCGAACCGGAATAACCCCACAAAGCAAAGTATTTGTAATTGTTCTGTTGTACAGGGTTGCACTGAGTGTACTGCAACCATCTGACAGCATTGAGCAAAATATTTTTAAAGCTCTAACTTATTTATTTATTTGTTCATTTAATCACAGTCAAACATTAGAAGTATATGCAGCAAATAACGTGACTGCAATGGGTGCACACGTTTGTGTGTGTGTGTGTTTACCTATGCATGTGTGTAGAAGGTTGCAATGTATGCATCTAAATGTAAAAAATATGACATATATTATTATGGTTATTGATGTATTTATTCACTGCATTATTCAAAGGTGTGCATAGTGCCTTTAATTGGTGCTCATGTCCATAGGTGTGGGGTGTACAATGGATTTCACTGAATACCAATTTTGTTTTTGACCCAGTAGTGTCTGATACTCATTCATGTCTTCAGTTGCTTTTTCCCAGAAAGATGAATTACTAGTATAACAAGGATTTCTCCTTTCCCTGTAGAGTTGGTATATATATATATATATATATATATATATATATATATATATATATATATACTTTATATAAGTAACATGGCTAAAGGGCTTGGTGCAGCTCCCCATAAAGGCCTTTGCAGAGGCAAAGTTTTTCTTGTGATTTTTCCAGTACTCCCAAATGATGCTATTTAAGAGATTTCACTTTTTTAATTGCATTTGTTCGTGGCAATCTCAAATTAGTCAAACACTTCTCAAGGAGTCGACTGCACTGTATGCATCTTACAGCAACATTCTCAGAGACATGATCATGGCTATTACTCAATAATTTCTTTATTGATTGATTCATTCATTCATTCTATCAGTAAATATGTGGGGTGTGCACAGTTGTTTAAATGAAGGTCAAGTGTGTGATTCTCTCTCTCTCTCTGTATATATATATATATATATATATATATATATATATATATATATAATCTGTGTGTGTAGATATATAAGATACATTATATATTCCATTTCTGAAGAACTACGTTTTGGTTTTCAAATAGTTCTCCAGATAAAGTTTCTGAAATGTTATTCTGTGAAAGATTTTGGTTTCTGTTACTGTTATATCATTTTAGTTCATGTGCCACTTACAGAGCAAGTAGCTGTGTTAAAGAACTATCATATTGGGATGCTGTTTGTATCTAAGACTCTACTTCAGATCCTCCATGTCTCAGTTGTGCCACCACTCTAGTTTGAATTCACTTCCTTTCTGGTTTACTGAGGTGCATATTTGTCAGTACATTATACTGTTGAGTTATTTTACTGTTACCATGTCTGGCAGTTTTTGCTCCTATGTATATATCTGTGATATTACTGCAGGCATAACAGTTATCATAGCTTCCCTTTCTACATATCTACTACAGCATATCAGATCTCATTGTTTTTTCAATTTCATAATCCTCCCTTTGGGGGTTAAATAATTCTGTTGCATCTGATTTCTAAGTACTTCTACTTCAGTTTTCTCTTTCTTTACTGCTGTTTTGTCTAAATATGTTTCAGTTAATGATCTTAAATTAATATCTGAAATGTCTTTAATTCTTGACATTGTTTTCAGATGGAATGATTTTCACTGCCCCCCCCCTCCTTATTATTTAGTAATGTATTTTCTATTGGGGATGTTTAGGTTTACTGCATGTTAATATGAAAACATGATTTCTTCCATCAGAATGACATTGCTAGGATCAGGGTCTAATGCTGTGGTAAGATTTCTGATAAAAGAATTATGCACAGTTACATTAACAGCCTTAGGCTAGTGCCTATATAGTGCCTATGTTACTTATGGACATTTTTTATCATGAAACAAATGCACACAACTTATATTTTTACTTTCATCTTTTCTGTGACATAAACGATAGCGTGTCGGTAGAATTCAATAAATAACAAGGTCCACCATATAAAGGCATGCACCAAGGTCTGAGCATTAATTCATTTCAAACTAACTTCATTTTCCTTTTCTGCACTGTATGACCACCCCTGACACACACCTGCATGGTTTCTAACACCATGACAGGTATGGACTCCATTCCTAATTCAGGGTACATTTAGAATTCATGAAATTAGTATTGTTTCAGTCTTTGATGTCAAGCTAAGATGCTCTTCTCAGCACCTGCAACACGCTAAAAATTTCTTCCCTCTGTAATTCATATGGGGTACACATATGGGTAGTGGATTGATGTAGGATTTATTGGTCCTGTTGCTCCTTCTACTACACAAACCATCTGGATATCTTTCTTCCACATTGTTCTTGCTTCTGCTTGCAAATATTGGTATTTTATGACTTCCTGTCTCTCTCTCTCTCTGTATTTTTTCTATATCGCCATAGTTTCTGCCTACATGCCTTGATATTTTACAACTTTAAAAAATTAAGGTTTAATATACTAGTCACTGAGTAAAGCAATTTTCAGAATCAATGCTGCTTTTATCCTTTATACTAACTACAATATCTGGTTTTCTTGCTTCAGACTTCTAAGCTGTTGTTATTGGATGATCCCACATGATCATTAGTTTTGCATTTTTCAGTAATCCTTTGTGGGTTACGTTTCCAATGCCCCTCAGCAAATGTTTGCAAAGTCTCCAGTGTAAAAACCTTGCCACATTAAGTCTTTTAGTATACAAAATTTCATCGCCTACCCTTTATATGGATTTTGCAAAACTCTGAATATGTAGTCTACTAGGTTGACCTGCCTATCAACATTTCATCTTCTGGTTTGAATTTGCCTTGCGTGTGGTTGTTCCAGTAGTTTTCTATATGTACATTCCACTACAAGTCTGGGCTTTCCATTTTCTCCTTTTTTCCTGATGACATTCTTTATGTTCTTCCTTTCTTTAGCACTTTTTACTGTGACCTGATTTTTGCTCATTTCTCATTTCTCATTTCTTATCCATGCTTTTCCTAATAGCATTTACTAACTAGAAAAATATGTCATCTTAGACTTGTTTTCTTCGTGGTATAGACGTTTTACTATGCTTGGCTCAGATGATATTAATAAATTCATATGCAGTCTTCAAACAACAATCTATACATGAGGTCAATTTCAAGGAAGCCCATGCCTCATCCAGACCAAGGGATATATATTCATGCCAAACAATGGTTCTTGCATATCACTTGATGAGTGTAAAGCAGTTTTCTTGTTTTCCTATCATACATATCTAGTGATTTTTCAGAGCCCAGTCAATTATACCAAAGCTGTAAGTTAGAACAGTAAATGCAGGTTGATTTATAACTTGAACCTTATTCCTAGACATCAAAGTTCTCAGTGCTAGTTTCAGTCTTCTAAAACATTTCTTACTAAGCTTTGTTCTCATCTGTTCATGCTGTATTGTTGCTCCTTCATCTATTCCCAGATATTTATATACTCCCTCTTATGTAATGTTTTTATACCTCTTTCCTTCACGAGGTTTATATTTTCCAGATTATTCAAATTTCCTACTATAAATTTTGCTTTAGCATATTTGCTGAGACCAGATTACATTCATATTACATGAGTAAAGGTTTTAATTACTTGTAGCTGGACTTTCAAATGTTAATCAGATGAGCACTGCATTCTTAGATAATCCACAAAAGGCAGGTGACATGTCTTTTGATAAGATTTTCTTGCAATCAGACTGAATTCATGACCCTAAGTAAACAGCTTAACAGGCTGAAAACAAGGCAACAAAACTGTAATGGTGCCCAAAAAAAACCCTTAGAGTATTCCCTACTGGACTTTTACACCCCAGAGAGTAACATCTCCCATTTTCGTGGTTGAACTGCAAAATGGTTTGCCACTTTTTCATAGTAATTGCAACATAACTTATAAATGTGTGGTGATTCTTGTACATTTGTGAGTATTCTATAATCCATGACTGAGGAATACCATTAAATGCTTTTTTTGTAATCTATCCATGCCATACTGAGATTTCTGTTCTTTTTACAAGCATCTATTATGGCTTTGTTTAGCTAAAGATGATCCTTAGTTCAGTACAGATCTCTTTTCTTCCCTTTCAGTTTGAATGAATGTTTATCTAGATGGCTATATATTTGGCCTGCATCAATTCCAGCATATAGTTTATATTCTGTTGCTAGAAGACAAGCTATTAAATGATAGTCCTTAGGGTAATCTAGAGGTTCACTTTTTAAGTATAATACTGTTTTCCCCACTGTTATCCAGATGGGTATCAGTCATTTCAAGGTGTGCCTACGGGTAGTTTTTCCTCAACATTAAATAATGGTGAAACGATTTTAATACCTTTAACCACACGTTGGGCACAGTGAGTGCACCTTGTGTTTTCCAGTTGGGACCCTTTCTTAAGTTTATCTGAGTAACAGACTTCATTCCAATTCACATCTTCTGTATTAGAATTTACTTTTTTGCCATTTTTAATTTCTCCAATTCTTTTGGGTTTCTAATAGCATGGCGGGGATGGACCCAATTCCTAAGTCAAAGTACGATTAAAGATCATGAAATTAGTATTGTTTCACTCTTTGATGTTAGCCAAAAGTGCTCTTCACAGAACCCGCAATGTGCCCAGTAATGACTCCTTCTGCAGTTTGTACAGTAATACATAAATTAGTAACATATCTAAATGTTGTTGTGGTGTCTTTCAGCTTTTCCCAGTTAGGGGTCGCCACAGCGGAACTCCGGTCCGCTAATGATTGGTAGTAGATTTTTAAGTGCCAAATTGCCGGCCCTGACGCACAACCTTCAACGAAGGTACGCCCATTCACGCATGTCTCCACACAGAAGACGCTCTAGCTGAGAATCGAACAGGACATCTTACTGTGAGGCGACAATGCTACTGCAGCACCACCACTGCAGATAGTAACATATCTAAATACGATTGTTAATTCTTTTTTATAAGCCCCATTGCTCCTACTACTATTGGAACTGTCTGGGTACCTTTCTTCCACATGGCTCTCATTTCTGCCTGGAGATCAAGGTACTTTATGACTTTCTGTCTCTCTGTACGCAAGACACAACAGTCAGCAGGTGTGGCGATTTCAATGATCAATGCTACTTTTGTCTTTTCTTGGACCATTACATCCAGTTTTCTAGCATCTCTCTTTTGAACTGTTGGTATTGGATGATCCCATGTGATATAAACCATCATTTTCTATGATTCTTTGTGGCTCATGTTTCCAGTGTTTTTCAGTCACTTTCATATCATAATGTTTGCACAATCTCCAGTGTAACAGTCTCGCCACGTTATTATGCCTTTCAGTATACAGTCCCTCTGCCATTAGAGCATCGCAATCAGCAACAAGGTGTGTGACTGTTTACAATTCAGTTTTACAAAACCTACATGTCAGTTTCTTCCACATGTTCAATGGACTTTGTAAACCAGTATGTATGTAGACCACTATCTTGGGCTGCCAATATTAACCTTCCATTTCTTGATGTGAATTCACCTCTCCTTAACCATTCCTGCATTTGTTCTTGACCAACATGAGGCTCTTCCAGAAGTTTTCTATACTTGCAACTATATTTATGTTTTTTCCACGTTTCTTGCCTTCTCATCTGGTCCTTCACCTTATATTCTTTCTTTTGTTTTTTAGCACATTCAGTTGCTGCCTGGTTTTTATCTACTGGTTTGATTTCCATTCCTGCTTGATGTCGATATACTTCTCCTAAATTAAGCAGAGACGTCCTCTTAGATTTATTCTCCTCATGTTTCAAAACGTTCACTACATTTGGATCTTGTGAGGTCAGTAGATTTGTGCAGAGTTCCACAGTTGCAGATCTATACATGTAATCAATTTCAAGGAGGCCCATCCCGCCTTCGGAACTGGGAATATATAATTTTGGTATACACTGATTTTTATAAATCATTTGGTGAGCATGAAGCATCCTTCTTGTTTTAATATCCAGTCTATCCAACATTTTTTGAGGCCATTCAATCACTCCAAAACTTAAGTTAGGACAGGAAGAGCAAATTGATTTATAGCTTGGATCTTGTTCCTAGATGTTACTGCTGTTCTCAGGATTAATTTAAGTCTTTTAAAGTAATCCTTACTGAGTTTTATAAACATTTGTTTATGTTTTATTGTTGAGGAATAATCTGTCCTTTATCATGGCTTAATTGCAAAGTGGTCTGCCACTGTTTCATGGTTACTGTAATGTAATCAATCAGTGTAGGGTGTATCTTATACATTTCTAAGCACTCTTTTATCCATGAATGTGGGATACTATCAAATGCTTTTTTGTAGTCAATCCATGCCATACTTAGATTCCCCTTCTTGCAGTTCTCCACTATAACTTTAACAACCAATGATCCTTTGTTCCATATGACTTTATTTTATTGCCCTTTTGTTCTACTGCCATAATTGAGTTTTCTTCTAAATGACTATAAACTCTGTTGGCGTCAATTCCCATGTATAGTTTATACGTCATTGGAATACAAGTTATTGGTCTATAATTTTTAGGGCAGCTTGCAGGTTCACTCTTAAGTAAGAGCATTGTTTTTGCTGTTATTAACCAGTGTGGTGAGTGTTCCGGGTGTGCATATAAATAGTTCTTACTCATGGCTAAATCCTTGTGCAAAAAAGTTAATACTTTAAGCCAAAAGTTAGGTACTGCATCTGGGCCTGGGGTTTTCCAGTTAGAGGCTTTTCTCAACTTTGTTTCAGTCTCTCTGGCTGTTATTTCATCCCATTTTATATCCTGTACTTTTAAACTTCTTATTCTTTCTTTTACTTCTTCTATCCATTTAGCATCTTTATTTTCCACAGGATCTTCATAGATACTTCTCCAAAATGTATCTACTTCCTCTTTTTTTGGCAGTCTTTCAATTCCTTTTACCTTATTTCCAAATTCTCTATAAAACTTTTTTGGGTCATCAATAAATTGCTTATTTTGTGCTTTTCCCTTAGATTTATCTTCGTATCTTTTAAGTCTTTCCACCTGTTTTGAAATTTTTAGTTTATCTCCAGTAGTGCATAATAGATCCTGGTCTGTTCTAATACAGCACATTGCTTTTATCACATCTATCTTTCTTAGTATTTTTGTTGAGCTATTCCCTCTTCTATAATCTTCTAACAATGACACTTCTTGTCTTAGCTGCTTTATAGTTTTCTCTCTTCAATATTTCCATGATGGTATTCGCTTTTCCCTCACTACCCTGTGTTTCTGTGGTAGAACTTTATCAGTTATTAATTTAGCAGCACAGTAATATATTTGGTTTACTTCTGTTATATCGCATGGATCTCTATGGACAGTCCTAATTACTGTGTTCATTTGTTTTATCAAACTTCTGACATGATATATCAGTCTTTATCTATTACATCAAGCAACTCTTCTCGTAACTCATTTTCTTCCATACTGAGGGCACATCCCTTGTTTTCCATTTCCTCCGGGCATTCTATAGAAAGTTCTATAGCATCTTCCTGTGGCACATCTTCTTCAATTTCATCATGTGTCATCTGTTGTTCTGTCATATGAGAACTCACTGACCTATCACTCCTCAACATTGACTGCTTCAGAGTTTCCACAGTTTCCTGTTCCTTTTCCTTGCTGTCTAGCTTCAAATGAACGTTTATAACGCTTTCCTGTGGAAGGCTCCAAACTATCTTGATATGGCACCTGACCAGTTGCTCCCTGTTCCACAGGTTTCCACTTAATTTGGATATCCATTACTTAGCTTGTTGTGGTGGTTTCTGTATTTGATTTTCTACACTGAATCCTTCTTTTTGCAGCTGTTCCATAACCTCAATTTCTATTTCTTTGACATCTCCATTACAAATCTCTTTTTCTACTTTTCCTCTTAGTCTTCTTATTTTTTGTATTGTAAAGTTTTCCATAGCCGGATTCCTTTGCCTATATTTTTCTTCAATTATCTTTGGTGATGCTCTTTTTGTATTGGTTAGTTTTGCTTTCTCCTTTGCATAAATATTACACCATATTAAATCTCTTGTCCTTTCCCATGTCCATATTTCTTCTTCACATGTCTCCTGGTCTTCATGCTTTTCCTTATTCTGGGGACTCACTCCATCATGCTGGGATGTAATCTGTTTTAGACCTTCTATTTAAATCCTTCACTTTGCAAGCACTCCATAACTTCAACTTCTATTTCTTTAACTTCTGCTTTACTAGTCGTCTTTTCTACATTACATCTTTGTGCTATTAATCTTTTTATTGTGAAATTTTCCATATCTGGATGCCTTTGCCTGTATTTCTCTTCGAATATCTTTGAGACTGCCTTTTCTATATTAGTTAACTTGGCTTTCTCCTTTGCATAGATATTGCACCATATCAAATCTCTTTTTCTTTCCCATGTCCACATTTCTTTTTTATATTTTTCAAATATCTCTAGATTTTGTTCTTTATATTTTCTCACTTCCTCAGATGCTTCTTTTTCCAAACAGATCAAAATTTGCCCACTGTGGATCCTCTGATGCTTTTTCAAAACCCTTGCAATGCACAGCACATTTATAGGGTTTCTGGCTCTTTTTAATTTTTCCAAGTCTTTTGGGTTTCTTATACAATGACAGGAAAGGACCTCATTCCTAAGTCAAAGTATGATTAAAGTTCATGAAATTAGAATTGTTTCAATATTTGATGTCAGCCAGTAGTGCTCTTCACAGCATGGGCAATGTGCCCAGTAATGACTCTTTCTGTAGATTGTATGGAGTTACATGTATTGGTAACATATCCAAATACGATTGTCAATTGTTTTTTATAAGACCCGTTGCTCCTACTACTATTGGAAATGTCTGGGTATCTTTCTTCCACATTGCTCTCATTTCTGCCTGCATATCCTGATCTCTCTGTACGTAAGACACTGTAGTCACTGGGTGTGGCAATTTCAATGATCAATTCTACTTTTGTCTTCTTTTCTTGGACCACTATATCCAGTTTTCTAGCAGCTATCTTTTGGACTGCTGGTAATGGGTGATCCCATATGATATAAACATCATTTTCTAGGATGCTTTGTGGCTCATGTTTCCAATGTTTTTCAGCCACTTCGATACCATAATGTTTGCACAATTCCCAGTGCAACAGTTTCACCATGTTATTATGCCTTTCAGTATATAGTCCTTCTGCTATTAGTGTGTCACAACCAGCAACAAGGTGAGTGACTGTTTCCAATTTTGTTTTACAAAACCTACATTTGTCTGTTTCTCCCACATGTTCAATGGACTTTGTAAACCAGTGTGTACGTAGCCCACTATTTTGGGCTGCCAATATTAACCTTTCATTTCTTGGTTTGAATTCGCCTCTCTTTAACCATTCACTTCTGTGTAAAACTCTTGTCACACATGGTACAGTTATAGGGCTTCTACCTTTTCTAATTTCTCCAAATCTTTTGGGTTTCTAACACCATGATGGGAATGAACCCTATTCCTAAGTCAAAGTATGATTAAAGTTCATGAAATTAGTATTGCTTCAATCTTTGATGTCAGCCAGTTGTGCTCTTCGCAGCACCCACAATGTGCCCAGTAATAACACCTGCTGCAATTCATATGGGGTTACATGGATTGGTAACATATCTAAATATGACTGTAAATTCTTTTTTATAAGACCCGTTGCTCCTACTGATTTGGAACTGTCTGGGTATCTTTTTTCGACATTGTTCTTGTTTCTGCCTGCAGATCCTGGCATTTTATGACTTTCTGTCTCTCTGTACGCAAGACACTATAGTCACTGGGTGTGGTGATTTAATGATCAACGCAACTTTTGTCTTCTTTTCTTGGACCACTATATCCATTTTTCTAGCATCTATCTTTTGAACTGTTGGTAATGGGTGATCCCATGTGATATAAACCTAATTTTCTATGATGCTTTGTGGCTCATGTTTCCAGTGTTTTTCAGTCACTTCGATACCATAATGTTTGTACAATCCCCAGTGCAACAGTCTCACCACATTATTATGCCTTTCAGTATACAGTCCCTCTGCCATTAGAGAGCCACAACCAGCAATAAGGTGGGTGACTGTTTCCAATTCGGTTTTACAGAACCTACATTTCTCTGTTTCTCTCACATGTTCAATGGACTTTGTAAACCAGTATGTACATAGCCCACTATCTTGGGCTGCCAATATTAACCTTTCATTTCTTGGTTTGAATTTGCCTGTCCTTAACCATTTCTGCATTCATTCTTGATCAACATGAGGCTCTTCCAGAAGTTTTCTATACTTGCAATTATATTTATGTTTTTTCCACATTTCTTGCCTTCTCATCTGATCCTTCACCGTATATTCTTTCTTTTGTTCTTTGGCACATTCAGTTGCTGCCTGGGTTTTATCTGCTTCTGGTTTGATTTCCATTTCTGCTTGATGTCGATGTTTCTGCTAAATTAAGCAGAGAAGTCATCTTAGATTTATTCTCCTCATGTTTCAAAACTTTCACTACATTTGGATTTTGTGAGGTCGTAGATAAGTGTGGAGTCCCATGATTGCAGAGCTATACATGCAATCAGTTTCAAGGAGGCCCATCCCTCCTTTGGAATGGGGAATGTATAATCTTGGTATACACTGATTTTTATAAATCATTTGCTGAGCATGAAGCATCCTTCTTGTTTTAATGTCTAATCTAGCCAACATTTTTTTTGGGGCTAGTCAGTCACTCCAAAACTATAAGTTAGGACAGGAAGAGCAAATTGATTTATAGCTTGGATCTTGTTCCTAGATGTCAATGCTGTTCTCCGGATTAATTTAAGTCTTCTAAAGTATTCCTTACAGAGTTTTATTCGCATTTGTGTATGCATTCTGATGCCTATACATATGACTCTTCTGCCTAAAATTCTTACCTCATGTGGCATATTTGTAGTTTTTCTATCCAGTGTGGATACTCTGATGACTTGCCAGCTGATTCTTCCGTGAAAAACTCTTGTCACAATGGATACATTTATAGGGCTTCTCTCCAGTGTGTATATGTTGGTGTTGCACCAGACTACCCTTCTGTGTAAAAGTCTTGTCACATATGATGCACTTATAGGGCTTCTGCCCTGTGTGTATATTCTGATGTCTATACATATGGCTCTTCCGCCTAAAACTCTTACCACATGTAGCACATTTGTGGTTTTTCTGTCCTGTGTGGGTACTCTGATGACTTACCATCTGATTCTTCTGTGCAAAACTCTTCTCACACGTGGTACATTTGTAGGGTTTCTGCTCCATGTGTGTATTCTGATGCCTATACATACTACTCCTGTTCTTAAAACTCTTACCACATGTGGCACATTTGTAGCTTTCCTGTCCCATGTGGGTACTTTGATGACTTACCATCTGATTCTCCTGTGCAAAACTCTTGTCACATGTGGTGCATTTATAGGGTTTCTCTCTAGTGTGTATATGTTGATGATTTACCATGTAATCCTTCCTTGTAAAAGTCTTGTCACACATGGTACATTTATAGGGCTTCTGCCCTGTGTGTATATTCTGATGCCTATACATACTGCTCTTCTCCCTAAAACCCTTACCACATGTGGCACATTTGTAGTTTTTCTGTCCTGTGTGGGTACTCTGATGACTTACCATCTGATTCTTCTGTGCAAAACTCTTCTCACATGTGGTGCACTTGTAGGGTTTCTCTCCAGTGTGTGTATATTGGTGTTTTACCATGTTACCCTTCTGTGCAAAACTCTTGTCACAAATGGTGCATTTGTAGGGTTTGTGTTCTGTGTGGATATGCTGATGAAGTACCATAGTCGTTTTCCATGCAAACCTTTTGTCACACACACTGCATTGGTAGGGTTTCTGTCCATTGTGAGTTCTTTGATGAGATATCATATATCTCCTCTCTGCAAAACTTTTGTCACACGTGGTACATTTGTAGGGTTTCTGCCCAGTGTGTGTATTCTGATGCCTATACATACTAGTCCTGTTCCTAAAACTCTTACCACATGTGGCACAGTTGTAGTTTTTCTGTTCCATGTGGGTACTCTGATGACTTACCATCTGATTCTTCTGTCCAAAACTCTTGTCACATGTGGTGCATTTATAGGGCTTATCGCCAGTGTGTATATGCTGATGTTTTACCATGTGATCCTTCCGTTTAAAAGTCTTGTCGCATGTGGTGCATTTAAATAACTTCTGCCCTGTATGTGTATTCTGATGCCTATACATACTGCTCTTCTGCCTAAAACCCTTACCACATGTGGCACAGTTGTAGTTTTTCTGTTCCATGTGGGTACTCTGATGAATTACCATCTGATTCTTCTGTGCAAAACTCTTGCCACATGTGGTGCATTTGTACGGTTTCTCTCCAGTGTGTGTATATTGGTGTTTTACCATGTTGCCCTTGTGTGCAAAACTCTTGTCACACATGGCGCATTTGTAGGGTTTGTGTTCTGTGTGAATATGCTGATGAACTACCATAGTCCTTTTCCATGCAAATGTCTTGTCACACACACTGCATTGGTAGGGCTTCTCTCCACTGTGGATACTTTGATGAGATATCATATTCTTCCTCTGTGTAAACCTCTTGTCACACAAATCACATTTATAGGGCTTCTGTCCACTGTGGGTACTTTGATGAGCTATCATAATACTCCTCCGTGCAAAACTCTTGCCACACATGGTGCACTTGTAGGGCTTCTGACCACTATGAATTATCTTATGTAGTGTTATAGTCTTTCTACATGTAAAACTCTTGTCACATGTGACACATCTGTAAAGCTTCTTTTTATTGCATATCTGCTCATGTAATGCTATTGCATTATTTTGTCTTTTCCCACTGTGACTTAATTGATGATTTAAATAATTAATATTGAATGTTACACTGTTGTGATTAAGCTGACTACATACCATTTCCATCGGAGTTTGTAGAAGCATTTCTAGTTTGTTTTTTTTTATAAATCCATCATCACTTTCCTTGCAGTTATGTCTGGTTTCAGAATGCACTGCATTTTCCCTTGTGATTGACATCTTATCTGAGAGGGCTTTGTAAAATTCAGCATCCTGGGGTTTCTCATAGGATGACTGAAGACTCTGGATCTCAGAGAAATCAACAACCCTGTTGACTTAAAAAAAAAAAACAGTGTGTAAGACCATGTTTTCTTACCATAAGGCTTATAGAGTAACTGTGTCCTCACAAAAGCATCTTTTTTAATTTCTAACTGTAGTAAACAAACAATGGACTGTTGTTACAAAGAATTACAATAATGAATATTGCAAAAGCTCTACACTACCATTATGCTTTGCTGCTCCTTTGAAATACATTTAACAATGCCATATGATCATCTGCTTTTCTTATTTCTGCAAATGAGTTTCCAAGAGTTCATCTGGTGTACTTGCCATCTTACTGTTCATTATAAAATAAATTCCTCCTATTTAGCCCCAACTTTATTTAAGGGCATCATGTGTGTTCTTGGACATAAAACTCTACACAGGAACCAGTGAAAAGCTAGTATATTTATAGTTACAATACGAGAAAAGAGTATATTACATTTAAATTCCAAAAGTAATAACTCCACTACTTTCCAATACAATGAATTTAATCATTTAAAATCCTCTATAATGCTAGAGGCAAAAAAAAAACTGTATGGCAGTATACATTTCCTGTTGCATTTGATATATTTAGGAGCTAGTAAGTATTAAACAACTAGACTCCATGCCTTAATTTTGCTACATCATGCACTCTGCCTCTGATGGAATAGTAAGAATGCTTGTCCATAGGTTCACAGGTTCATAGTTATATACTATGCTATTGACCACTAGGGACTTTACAAGCCTAGCTGTGCAATCCATCATAGCTGTGTCCCTAAGTTCATGGGCTTTTATTAGGAGTGGGTATGTTAGGAAGTTTACAAAGGTTATGCGAGTGACATTTTAGTTTGGCCATTACTTTCTGCCTCTATAAGAGACATGTTTAATACTTCAATATTTTTGAGGTTAATTATTTTATGCATAAACTGTATTTTGTGGGAGACACTAAAATTTTATATATGACAAACCTTCAATATCGACCAGAAACAAATTTAAAGAATGGGGAAACACTTACCTATTTATTCAACAAAATTAATGAAACTAAAGATTCAAAAAGGAGACAACATTTTTAGATTTGTTAAATTTTTAAAATACAAAATACTGAAAAATACTAGAATGCAAACAGGAAGGTATAGAAAAAAAAACTGAAACTTACCTAATATATCAATTCCTTAAATATAGATAATTTTTGTAAATTAGGTAATAGAATCAAGTTGCTAAATAGAACAAATAACACTGAATTGAATGTATTAAATGCCCTGAAAGAAATATAAATGTGAGAGGTATAGAAGTGTTTTTATTTTGAACATATTGATTACACATAAATAGCCGAAAGGAGATATAACTGCCATAGATGCTGTATTGTTTATTTCGCCAGCTGTGACACTTGCTCACAATTTTATGTGGGAAAAAGTGTCAAGAGAACTATGTTTTAGGATTAGAGAACATATGAAACCAGTTAAAGACAAAGATGTCTGTAATGCTTTGGCTAAGCATAGTTTGGAGTGTAAGCATTTTCATAAATTTTATTTAGTGTTTTGGAACAGATTAACACTGAAAGTTTTGTTTTTCATTGCAACAACATCCTTTAAGATAAAGAATGTAAATGGGAGATATTTGGAGGGTCAGACCATTTTCCAGGGCTGAAATGAAATTTTAATTGTAAAGAGTATTCTTAAAATAAAGTTGACTTAATGATTTATTTAAAATTTTAAATGTTATCATAAGATGTTATGTTTTATGAAATTTTGTTGTAATGTCTAATTGTAGTTACCATCTTTATGATTGCATGTCTGAGTTATGTTGTTATGTAAATGGAAGACAGACTTCTGTAGTACTTAAACTAATTACTTTGTTAGTGATTTTGCTTTCTGATGAAGTTCTCTGTCATTTAAAAAGGAATAAAAGCACTAATATTGTGTTTTTGCAGTTGCTGCCTCATACAGCTGTTTGCTTTTTAGGCTACAGACAAACTTGGTTGTTGGTTTTTAGTTACTAGTGTCTTTGCTTTGAGGTGGTTGTTTGTAAATTCATAATGTTTGTTCACCAATATGGCTTCTTTTGGTATGGTTGGATAAGGTAACAGTGACTGCATTAACCTTCCCTCCTCTGGACAGTTAAGTCCTAACAGTGGAAATAATCACACTTTGGAATTTGGCCATTCGTTCATTGCCTCAAAATTAAAAAATTCCAAGCCAAACTTTTTTGTCAGCAATTGATAAAGTGAATGGGGTAATGTTAAAACTCTGTACAAATGGTAACATCGATGTGAATTCATTTAGTAATGGAGAGTGGTGTGGTTTGAATTTACCAGGTATTAGTTCCATGGTAACTTCTTCAAGGGCTTAATTCAAGGAACACTAGTGCTACAGTGGAGTTTCCTTCAAGGAATGGTTTTTGGTTCAGTGATTCCACGCTTGTTGCAGGAGAACAGTCTAACAGTTTTGATGTGGTACATAATTTTGCTGATGGACTCTACACTAATCCCTTTTCAAATAATGTAATTCCCACTCCAAATAGCAATGTTTACAGTGGGAAAGTTATGGACACGAACTATAAGTCCTCAGTTCTCAGTTGAGAAAATAAGGTAGTTAGACTAAAGTCACTTGAATATGACAATTACTACCTTGAATGATTGGAACAAGTATTTATAATGAATTAGTGGGGATTTACAATAAAGCTGGTTTAAAGGCTATGCAATGCTTAATATAATTTAACCAGTCTAGAATCCTTCATTTGAATTATGAAATATGTCAGTTGAATTATTTTATTATCAAACGTAATGCTTTTCATCTACATTGAGAATTGTATGACGACATTTCTATTATGGTGGACCAGCATGTAGCCACCTTGATTCAATGTAAAAAGAAAAAAATTGGATCGGGATGCTGTAGCATGCGCTAATCATAGAGTGTATGTTATTAAAACTAAGAACATCAGTACTATTACTGGTGCCACATGGACTGGTGTAGTGATGGTTGGTTTATAGTAATAACGAACTCGATTACTTTAGATTAAATGATGGTTTGAATGAAACTACTAGTACCACCACCTGTTCCAATAATGTGACTCTTACCACCTCAAACAGTGGTGTAATATTACTAATGAATCTACCACTGTTTCCATGGCATCCCATTCTGTATCCCCGCCTTCTCCTTTTTTTGGCTGGGAATGGGTCCAACAACACATCCAGTAGAGAACAATGTGAAGGGGAAGAGAGGAGATAAGCATGACAGAGGGAGAGGAGGAGGTTAATTATGACTTGTCCAGTCTTTAACTTATCAAGCCATGTTTTTTCCATTCATGAACTCAATTTTCTTTTGAAAGGGTTTACTTTCATATCCTCTTTGTAAGTATCTTACACAAATTTAATTACTGACTTTAGACGTTATGTATACAAACTTGATTTAAAGTACATTTTAAATGATGCCACTGTCAATATTAATAGTATGCATCTTAAGAAACTTAGAAAAGAATCTTAAGAAACTTAGCCTATTTAATCCTCCACTCTTGACTACATTAAGTGTTTTTGCCAAATCTTGTGAAAAAGACTTTTATAATTTAAAGATAAATCTAAATACAGAGCTTAAATTTAAGTTGGTCCAAACAAAATACATTACTCCCACTTTGTCAGTATAAGGATTTACATTTTATGAAGGCTGACAGTGGCTGTGGGCTGGTGATATCTGAGCAAAGCAAGTATGTTGAAGAACTAACAAAGATGCTTTCTAATACCAAACATTATGTATTGTTAGCAAAGAGTTTGTCAGAGACAGTTTTAACAAAACTGATCAACCTGTCTTTGAAATGTTTAACCATAGTTATACTGACTTCAGCATTTTAAATATTTTAATCATTGAACAACCAGAGTTAGGTAGGATTACTGGGATTCTGAAAATCCACAAGAATAAAGAAGTTCCACTATACAGGCTGATAGTTTCATCCCCTACACATAAAACCATCACTATATACAGTTATGTATTTATTTATATTATTGGATGGCACATTGGTCCAATGGTTTGCATTGTTGCCTCAAAGCAAGAGTTTTTTCAGTTTGATTCTTGGCTGGGTTGCCTTCTATGCAGAGTCTGGATATCCTCCCTGCATTCCTGTCTCCAAGTGCTCTGGTTTCCTCCGTTACAAAACATGCATTTGGAGCATTTCTCCCCAGGCCTCCACTGAAAATTGGCTCGTTCCAAGTCAGACTTTCCAGGTAAACAAATGTTAAATAAATAAATAAATAAAGTATTTAGACAGTATTCTTAACGCCATTGTACAAAGTAGTAAGTTCTTTCTTAAAGACTACTAGTCATTTTTAAACATGTTGAAAGAATGTGAGTTCAATGGTGAGGAAGTCTTTTTAGGGACTACTGATGTTAATTCATTGTACGCCAGTATTGACCAAGAGGAGGTGTTAGAATTTATTAGTTTATACTTGGAGAAAATATGTAACATTAATAGAATCAATGTCAGTATTATAATTAGTTTAATGGACATAGTTCTTGGGAATAATATTTTCCTATTCAATAATCACATTTACCAGCAACTTACTGGGGTGCTAATGGGGGCTAAAGTGGCCATGGCTTTCACAGGTATGTTCATGTGTGGGTGGCAGGAGACATTTATTAAGTCTATTTCTTTTTTAAGTATGTTAAATGTTACAGGAGGTACATACACCATTTATTTTTTCATCTGGGGAGGCACAGAAAAATTATTCATCCAGTTTGTTGGGAAGATTAATTAAAGTTTACCTTGGTTAAAGTTCAGTATTAGTGGTAAAGGTACTCTAGTCAACTGTTTGGATGTTACAGTTAAATGAATGTTGAACTATGGACATTTGAAAGTAACATTTTTAGAAAGTATACATTTATGAACAATTATCTCCACTTCAGTAGCTATCATCCAAGAAGATGAAATTGAACATCTTTCATGGGCAAGTAATAAGATTAAGCAGTCTTGTCAGTAAAGATGATTTTTTATGAAGAAATTTTTTTTTTGGTTCAACCTTTTCTGAATAGAGGGTATACAGAGAAAGATCTTCTTGATATTAAAGAAGAGCTTATTAATAAAAGAACTACTAATTTTATACCTACTTTAGTGAAAGGCATTAACTTAAAAAGTCAGAAAAATAATGATATTAATATGGGAGAAAGAGATAAAAGGTGTGCCTTCCCAGTACCCCTAACAATAGATAGTCCAAATATTATTAACATCATTAAGGGTAATTGGAAAATAATAATGGGTAATCCTGAACTTAGTCAAATTATAGGGGTGAGTCCACAATTTGTTGTGAAAAAGGTTCAGAATTTCTAGTTATTACTAGAAAAAGACCTTATTAGAGAATACAGGCTAGGGGCTATGGCAGTTGGTACTTTTTCATGTACCAGCTGTAGACAATGTCATTATATTAGTGACAGAAGTTCCATTTACTCTGAACATATTGATTACACATATATAGCCAAAAGGAGATATAACTGCCACAAATGCTGTATCGTCTATTTGGCCAGTTGTGACACTTACAATTTTATGTGGGGAAAAAGTGTCAGAGAACTACATTTTAGGATTAGAGAACATACGAAGGCAGTTAAAGATAAAGATGTCTGTAATGCTTTGGCTAGGCATAGTTTGTAGGGTACGTATTTTTGTAAATGTTACTTTAGTGCTTTGGAACAGATTAATACTGAAAGATTTGTTTTTAGTTACAGCAACATCCTGGAAGCTAAAGAATTTAAATGGCAGATATTTTTAAAGTCAGACCATTTTCCGGGGCTCGATGGAAATGTTAATCTGAAGAGTATTCTTAAGCTGAAGTTGATTTAATGATTTTTATAAAATTTTAAATGTTATATAATGACTTATGTTACTGCGTAAATGGAATAGGGACTTTTGTAGTATTTAAACTAATTAGTCTGTTAGTCATTTTGTTTTCTGATGAAGTTCCATGTCGATTAAAAAATGAAAGCAGTAATATTGTGTTTTTGCAGTTCCTGCCTCATACCAGTTGTTTGCTTCTTAGACTACCAGGATAGTTTGTTGTTTTTTTAACTTTTTTTGCTTTGAGGTGGTTGTTTACAATACAAATACATATTAACAAGGATATTAAATACAAATTTAATGAATACAGTAATTATATATTAGAAGAACAAACTGATAATTAAAAAGTTATACAACAAATGAAAAGAAATTAAAAAACACAAGACATTTTGCATTGACTAGATAATACCTGAAATTTATAAAGTATCCCCAATAAAGTTATTCAGTGATTACATAATGTACATAAAACATTACATTAATTATCATATAACTGTCTGTCTAGTGGAAATACTCATTAACTACCTACATATTAAAACAAAATAAAAATTCAAGTGATTGTTCATCTCACTGACCAATAACTTTGTTAAATCTGTCTCAATATTTGCTGACAGAATAAAGTAATACCACAGTGAACAGACAATGATCAAATTGGTTTTATTATGAGACAAACCCAGGGCATTATAAAACATATATCTGTTATTAGCTATTCAGATAATACTGATGAACTAGCACTATTTAGTTTAGCTATGATAAAACCTTTCAACACAATCAGTTTGGGTTATTTATTTATTTATGGCATTAGACATACATGGAGTCTCTAAAACAGTTATGAATCTATTGCAAATGTTATATAATGACAATAAAACATGGATTAAAATTGGTCCCCTAATGTCAAGAATGACAGATAATCAAGAAAAGCACTATCCATATCACATACACTGTTTGCCTTGGTAAGAAACACCAGCAAATGTAAGAAATAATTTTCAAATGAAAAGTCTTCCAATAACTAGCAATCAAAATGTAAGTTGCAGATGACATTCTTTTAACATTTACTAGATACTGATTCTTCATGTAGTCAAATTCAGAAAATAACTACAAACTTTAACAAAATATCTTGTTTTAATTACAATGATAGTAAAATTAAATAATTATGAAACCTGAACAAAAATTACAGACTGAAATTTATAGAAAAATGAATTATATATGATGAGTAAACACTGAATATTTACGAATAACTCATAATTAGGAATGACTCTTAAAACTAATACTAAACAAATATTACAAGTAAACTCCAGATAAGATTATTCAAGACTTTAATAAAGTGAACACATTATTACTTACATTGGTAATACATTTTTTCTTAATAAAAATACTTTGTTGCCAAAAAAATATGTTATACAAACTATGGCTTAGTTTTCTGCTAAAACTCAAAATAAAACTGATAAATTACTAATAGATTATAATGGTAAACCTGATAAATCTAGGATAGTTATGACAATCACATTAGAGAAATAGGATACAAGGAGACTTGGCTTTCCCAAAACAATATCTTAAAAATGCATTCAGCATTAAAATTATAGCATGCTATTTATTGAGCAGTTACCAAGTTAATTGGAAGAAAATGCATCTAAATAATTACCTGATCAATAAAACTAAATTAAGTCATATGTGAATAGATAACATGATCTGGCTTATAATCCCAATTACACCCAATATAACACATACACATTTCTTGAATAAAATTGCAGCAATAACATCTTTAAAATATTCAAAATCTCAATGTAAATATGTCATTTAAAAACTGAAAACTGAATTTGCATTACCTACTCAATGTGTGTTAATAAAGGTGTGTAAGAACCCTGCAAATGAAAACAAGATATCAAACTGTTATGGGAAAATTATATTTGGTACAATTATATTGAAAACACAAAAATAAAGACTGTTGCAAAAAATATTAAAAGAATAAGGTTTGAGTTGCAACAGAATGGCTTGGAAAAAGTCAATAAGAGATTATTTCATGAAAGTAATCAATATTTTAATGGCACGGACATACAATACTTTAAACTCAGAATACATCACCAATACAACATTCTGATAAAGTAGCAAGTTATATTATCAAACTTAGATAAAACAGAGACCACAAAACAACTATTTCTGAATATTATACTGAATACAATATAATCAAACTTTTCTGAAGCATTACCCTACTGGTGGATGAAGACTAAAATCTTGAGCTTCAGCTGACTGAAGGGCAACCAGCCAACGAATGGAGTTCTTGCACAGCAAATAACTGTTGGTGAATAGCACCTCAGTGTTGCTCTCTTCGGGGGAGTCTCCCCCTTCTTTAAGCTGGTATGACTGTGGAGTTGGTGTAGATATGTCTAGGGTATGGTGTTTTTCCCTGTGCATAAAAACACTTTTTTTTGGCTATTTTTTTTTTAAAAGTGGAGAAATTCTGATCCTCTGTGCATTTGCTTTTTTCAACTCATAGTGGAAGTCTTGTAAAGATAAAACTCATTTCAAAATCGACAAGTTGAACAACTTATTCTGTGTTCTGTAAAGTGGCTACTTGGAATTCTTAAATACAACCATTTACATGTCTGGTAAAAGAGCCAAGATAAACAAAAAAAAATGGAAATTGTAGATGTTAAAATATAGTGAAACCAGACTAGAAAAAATCCTCTATAAAATGCCCTGCTATTAAAGAATATTAGAAAGTAAGTCAACTGTTTTGTCAAGCTCTGTGCAGTGTTGCTTTACAAAATACTCCTTTGTCTGAGTATTTAAACAGCAACTATCTTTTTTATTGTCTATATTAGCCATAGCGTTGTCGCCTCACAGTTAGACGTTGCCCGTTTGATTCTCAGAGCGTCTTCTGTGTGGCGACATGCGTGAACGGGCGTTCCTTCGTTGAAGGTTGTGTGTTAGGCCCGGCAAGCCAGCACGTAAAACTCTACTGCCAATCATTAGCGGACCGGAGTTCTGCTGTGGCGACCCCTAACCGGGAAAAGCCGAAAGACACAAACAAACAAACAAATACTAGCCATAGCAAGAAAAATAACTAAAATGTGATTGAAAGAATACAAAACTAATTTTTTAAATGACTTGTACCTTGTGAAAAATGTGATTGAAAGAATACAAAACTAATTTTTTAAATGACTTGTACCTTCTGAAAAATGTGATAAAGACATCATTACTATGAATGCCAGAACACTCAACAGAATATAAAATATAACCTCTGGCCAAATATTTCATCCCTTTTTTACATATATCCTTGTCCCACTCCCACCAAAACTAGTCCCTCTCCTATTCCCGTTCCCCTATCAGCTCTCACACTTTACCACAACTACTCATTTAAGGTCTTTATGATATTCTACCAACCTTGAATTTCTCTCTGATGGTAATTGTAAGATAGAATCTAACTTTTTGTATTACATTTTATATGTAATACAAATTGTCGACGTGGGCAATACTGAGACAGTGTAGCAACTGCCTCCTGTTCACGAATAATCCCCTTCACCTAGCATATAATTCTCCTATTTGGGATAGATGCATCTACATAAGTAAGCTGGAATCCATGCTCTCTCACACCACAGTCAGTACTCCTGACAAAGAGGAGATTGCCAGCACAAACACCACACCGCCCACATCACAGAGTCACACACCCACCTATGCAGAGGACCTCAACAAAAGCTTACCTAAACAACCAAGACCCCCAAAACACACTCACAAACATTCCATTCACAACACCAATCACATCATATACAGTAGTCAACACACCAGTGTCTCACAAACACAGCCCATTAGGCATAACAGTACACTAACGCAGCCCATAAGACATAACAATAAACCAAACATACTAGTCATTGGTGACTCAGTAGTGAGACACAGTGATGCCCCCCTCACAAGGCTCAACAAGAAGAAGGCCATGGTCAGCTGTTTGTCAGGTGCTAGAATCCACCACATCACATACACACTTAAGTCTCTTCACAACAGATACAAGTATGAATCTATCATTGTCCATGTTGGTGTGAATGACTTGAGATGTACTTCCCTGGACTATATGGAGACATGATTGAGCTCTCAGAGTATGTGCTCCAGGCAGGTATGACCCTAGCCCTAAGCAGCATCGTACCTTCACCAAGAATGATACCACAATACCAGCAAAAAATGATTGGCTTCAACAATTGGTGTCTTTCCAAGGGGATCCTGTATTGTCTGCCTGGGATGATATGGTTGACAGGCCTCAATGCTTTGCCAGAGATGGCCTCCACCTGTCTCCCCTGGGGTTTCAGATCTTGGCCAAGGCTCTTGCCTCCCCCATTGTGCCTTTTTGAGGTTATGTCCCAAAGACAAATCTTCCAACATAAAAGATCTGTCAAAAACCAAACTGAAGGTCATGCTGGTCAATGCTAGGAGCCTTAATCTGAAAATGTACTCACTGGAGGATCTCCTCACACTGGAAGATGCTGTCTGTGCAGTCAAGGCAACTTAGTTCAGTGCTGTGGAGAGCACCCCTGCCATACCAGGCTATATCTCATTCCACACTTTCTGACCCCAAAATGAGGTCAGAAAGACTAAGTGTGGTGGAGTCTCTATCTTCATTAAGGACAGGCACACCTCCAGACTGGTTTACCAACATGATGCACCTGAATTACTCCAGGTGCAACTGACAGTTGGCAAGACACCCGTCCAAGTTATAGCCAGCTATAGACTCTCCCTCCATGTCTCAGAACACCCACTCCTCCTACACAGACCTACATTACTCCATCAAGGTAGCCTCTAACACTCTGATCCTTGGTAACTTCAACTACCCCACCATAGACTGGGTGAACTATATGCACTCACCCAATGATCCCTTGACTTAATCAATTCTAATGCACTAGACCAGTTGGTCTCATCCCCCACAAGCAGAAATAGCATACTGGACTTGGTTCTCACCATGGGTGACTGCTACACCACACCCATAGTATGTTTTTCCCAGGTCAGGTCAGATCATCGGTCTGTCTCATTCAAAGTTTCTATCCTACCCAACTCCTCCCCAGCCATAACCAGGCTAAAAAACTTCCCAAAAGCTGACCAAGGGAGGGTATCCGCAGTTTCACACACCTACCCCCTCAGATGATGCAGACAACTATGCTGAACAGTACGCCAGTGCAGTATACAAGCACCTGTACAACTGCATGGACTCAGGCATACCCAACAGAACTAAAACTTGCTCCTCAAGGAAACACAAACCTGTCTGGTGGACATACTCTGTCGACTGGCTTTACAACAAGAGGAAGAAACTGTTGTCCAAGGGTAAAAAGGAACAAATTCCAAATCAGAAAAACTCTCTCCTCCGCCTCAACAAGCAAAGTAGATCACTAGTGAAAATCTCCAAAGCCAGTTATGAGTTGAAACTAGCCTCTGAAACAAAGGCAAACCACAAGTCATTCAGTTAAGTTAGGAACCTCCATGCCAAAGCCCAAGTTTGGTCCAAACTAATACTTAATGGTAGCACTTACACTGATCCCGCTGACTTAGCCAACCTGCTAGCCGATAGGTTCAGTGCGAACATCAACTCCTTATCACCCCCTGAAGGTCCTGTCAACATCCCTGATACTTGTTCCACACCTCACATATCCACAGATCAAGTGTTAAAGGCCCTATCCAAGGCAAAGAACACCACTTCCATGGGACCTGATAATATCCCAGGCTGTATTCTGCACCATCTCCAGCAAGAACTAGCTTCGCCAGTGAGCACCCTATTCAACCACAGCCTAAATAGAGGCTTCATACCAGCAGAGTGGAGAACTGCCACTGCCATCCTCTTGCACACAGGTGGAGCCACTACTGACCTGGGAAACTATCACCCCATTAGATTAACGAGTCTGATCTGTAAAGCCATGGAGCATATTATTATGGATCTCATAAACAAGGACATAGGCAGTCTCCAAGCACTCGACCCCACCCAATTCAAATTTTTCGGGGGACGATCTTGCCTACTGAACCTAGATGACTTCTTTGAGACCATCACTAAGGCTCTAGATGATGGAAAGTCAGTACATACAGATTACCTTGACCTGGCCAAGACCTTTGACATGATCCCCCACTCGGACATCATCGAAAAGCTAACACAACTTGGTGGGTAGCCAACTGGCTCACAGACAGGGCCCACAAGGTCAAAATAGGTGCCGCCACCTCCGACAGCAGACCTGTCACTACTGGTGTTCTCCAGGGATCTGTCCTAGGAACCCTACTATTTGGCATCTACTTCTCAGAGGTCCAGGCAAAGACAAAGTGCCTGTGGCTGAAACAATCTCAAATTCAACCATCACGTGGTGGCGGTGGTCAGAAAAGCCTTTTACTTGGTTTGTCTCATAAGTAAAGGGATTGCATCTAGAAAAAAGGAGGTTATTACCTCTCTGTATTCCTCCCTAATTAGACCTATAGTTGAGTACAACACCCCATTCGGTATGTACCTCTCCAAACACCTGCACCAACTGGAAAGGCCACAGAAATACCTCACAAAGAGAATCCATGGCCTCCAACACCTGTCCTATGTGAACAGGTTCAAATCATAATCACTCTACTTGGTTACATACAGATTGCTCAAAGGTGATCTGTGTCTCACCTACAAAGCAGTATCGGACCCTGCACTACTAGAGATGCTGTATATCCATAGGTCTAACTCCTTGTGCATTATCCACTCGATGGGCCTAAATCTAATATGCAACATTAACAAAACCTGCTGGAGAGACAAGTTTGTCTCCCAGAAGCTGACCTGTCTCTGGAATATACACTTCCCATAATTGTCAAAACAGAGTACATCACTGACCCTCTTCAAGCGCAAGCTTGATGAGTGGATGGGAAACCACAAATTTGTTCCAGGTGTTCCACCTTTGTCCCTCATTGACAGGGGCAACAGGTGCTGACTGAGGCTTCTTTTTTGGGGATATACTCTTGGCTAGGCTTGTAAGGGCCCCAGGGCCATTAGCTTAGTAACCTCCTATGATCCAATGATCCTATATACTTAATATGTACCATGGCTGTTTAAATCCTCAGTATTACTCGTGTATTCTAACATGTTCATTTATAAGTTGTATTCTGTTTCTCCTTTGTATATACGCTTGTATGATGTTTTGTTTTTGTATTTGTTTATCTGTGGAGCTTTTCTCCTAGGGTCTCCACTGAAAAAGGGCTCTGCAGCCCAGCTGGACTAACCCAGTTAAGAAATGTCAAATAAAATAAAATAAAATAAAATAAAATATGTGATGTTGATGCCTCCCTGAATAAATAAAACTAATAACATCTGTACTTGTCTGAATGAAACAATATGTTTACAGCAGAAAAATAAATTAAAAATGAACTTGTACAAAGTGCAAATAGTTTTAGCTGGGTAATATCTTCTAAGAAAACAGCTAAATTTGTTATTTTATGCATTAATACAGAGTAACTTATTTTGTATACTACGCAAATGAAATATAATGGAAATGGGATGTGCGATATCTCAATCAATAGAACATATTTAAAAAAACTATAAGTTATCAGTTTATTACAAAGTCCACAATAAATTTACCTATGAGTAAGATTTAAGTTGATTATGTTGCATATCCAATGCACTAACATTTACCTCCACTCTATATGTACAATATTTGGTAAAAGAGTAAAATGTAGAAAGCTAACAAAGTGTACACTCATATTTTTATACATTTATTAATTGGCTATGGCCACGGACACAAGTGCACACTTTTCTGAGGTGACCCAGGAGCAATGTATGGTCAAGTAAGGTACTTAGAGGCACACAGTAGGCAACTGTAGGTGAAAGAAATCAAACTCTGTATCCCTGACAAGGAAGCAACTCGTTAACAGCTCAGAATCTTAATCCTCTGTGCTAACTGCTAGACCAATAAACACAAAATCACCACATTTCATACAGAGAAGATTTCCATACAGTGGCACATAAGTGAGAGAAATGTCCGTCAGTGGAAACAAAATGTAAAACGTATGTTAAGAATGAGAGGAGTGGAAGAAGAAAGGTCCAAGTGAATTAAAACAGTGTGTCACAGCTGGTGGTCTGCATACAGTAATCCATAAAGAGAGGTTTATAAAATGAATGTCAACAAGACAAGTAAATCAAAGGAGAATTAGTAGCCAATCAGCTTGATTGCAAGGCAATGATGAAGGTTCCTGCTGGCTCCAGTGACAAAGAGACAGATACAGTTTAGTTTCTGTAGGTTTTTGGAAGTAGAGGAGTCAATGACACATGAAGAGCATTCAAGGGTGGGCAACAGTATATCCTTGACAAGTGTCAGCCTGCCATGCTTACTTAGGAGATTATTAATAAAATTACTTGTATAAAGTATAAAAATAACTTTACTTCCAACATGGAGATGCGAGTGAACATGACAGATGGTCTGAGTCAAATCCCAAGATATTTTATAGATTTTCCAACAGTTGCAGCGGGTACAATCAGGGCAAATGAGGCCCCAATTGTCAGGAAGCATGCTAAGAGGCATTCAAGCTCCAAAGTCATTGTGCTTTCTTCTGAGATTAGCACTGAATCCCCCAAGGTCACAATCATGACACAACTGAGCTAGCAGCAAAGAGAGTTTCATATGGTGTCTACAGATCTGTCAGATTTCCAGATAACAATGTCATCTGCATAATAATTCCAGTATTTTGGAACAAAAGGGAGTTGATACAGATCATAAAAACAATAGAAATCAACAAAAAGTAAAATTGGTCCATTTTGGATAATGAAATGAAAGAAGTATCACCTACAGAAACTGAGAAAAAAATTAAGAAAAGCTTCTGAATTCATAAACTCCAGATCTACATGGAATACCTAACTTCTGGACAAAGAAGCAATTATCTCATACTTACGAATACCCACCAACTACCTAAAATGACAAAAAGTGTGAAAGATGCAGTGTTTAAAGATACTGGATCCACAACTGTCACATAAAGCCATTACAAATAACAACAGGCTGTCACTACCACAAAACACCTAGTGCATATGATCAGACCAAACACATAGACCTACATATGCTGAAGCTCTTAAAAGTAACCACAAAGTCCTCCTAAATGTAACTTATAAAACAAGTAGCCTCACCAACCTCACAGACACACAACACAGGCAGCAACCATGCTGAAATGTACATCCAAGAGTCACAGTGTCTCAGTTCAAAAGCTCATAAGTCAAATGTCCACACAATCCAACATCCTAGACAAATGTCACTCCACTGTACGACACACTGATGCACCAAGCTGTACAAGGACAGAATCATGGTCAGTTGCCTATCCGTTGCCAGGACTTGCCACATCGTGCAGGCACTCAAATCCTTGATCCGCAAGCACACACACGTGGGACACGGTCATAGTATATATGGGTGTAATACATGTGAAAGTAAATCAGTTGAGACATGGACTACATCATAAGAAAAC
>NC_056732.1:1843869823-1843967323 GCF_019279795.1 Protopterus annectens | reverse complement strand
TAGTGGACGGCTTATGAGAGGATGAAAGAATATGGACCACGTATGGAGAAAAATCATGACACCTGACTACGGATGGAAGTGGAGTAGCCAGGCGGTCAGCTGGAGGGTCTCCAGGGAGGAGTGGAGCTGTCCCGACATATGTGTCAGCAAGTCTGGACGAGGGTCCAGAGTCCAAGGAGCATCCACGATGTAAGGTTGAAGGAAGGGGAACCATACTTGTCGGGGCCAGTGTGGCGCGATCAGAATCAATTTGCTTCCCAAGGATAGCGCCTTCTGAATCACCCTCAAGATAAGGGGAAACAAAGGGAAAGCACACAGCAGACCCGAGGGCCAATCGTGCGCAAGAGCATCCCTTGGAGATTCCCCCAGTGGGGGGATCAGCGAGAAGTAGTTGCTGCATTTCGCATTGAGGAGGCTGGCAAACAGATCGCAGCAAGGCTGACCCCATTTGCTGAATATACTGTCCGCCACCTGCCGGTTCAGGGACCACTCGTAAGGCATGAGGATCGCCCTGCTTAGCCTGTCTGCAATCACATTGGTTTTCTCCTGGATGTGCATTGCCACCAAGGCCCGTTAGGAAGCTATCCCCAATTCCACACTCTCATGGCCTCCCTGCATAGTGGGTACGATCTGGTTCCTCCTTGTTTGTTGAGATATCACACTACTGACATGTTCTCTGAGTGTATTGCAATAGTCCCTAGAGGGAGGACATCCTGAAGTGCCTGCAACGCTAGGAGCACTGCCCTCATCTCCAGGACATTTATGTGCAAGTCTATCTCGTGCTCCTGCCACATGCCTTGGACCATCCTGTCGAGATAATGCCCGCCCCACCCTATCCGGGAGGCATCCGTGGTCACAATGGCTACCGGGTTGGGTGAAACAAAGGGTTTCCCTACGTCTAAGTTGTTGGTGCATAGCCACCAACTGAGGTCCTGCTTGCATTTGCCTGTGATTAAGATAGGATGGGATAGCGGTAGTCTTTGGAAGGACCATTGGGCCAATAGGAGCCATTGTAGGATCCTCATATGTAACCTCGCTAACGGGACCATCATGATAGTGGACGCCATTGTCCCCAGTAACTGAAGAACTAGTCTTGCCCTCACACGTGTCAGAGACATCATCATCCGAACCTGTTGTTGCAACCCTGTGATCCTCTCCGTAGGTAGGAATGCTCTCAATCGAATAGTGTCCAACTCTGCTCCTATAAATGAGACATGCTGTGGGGGTAAGCAAGGCAGATTTTTTCCAGTTTATTGTGATGACTAACTGGTGACAAAGATCGATAGCAGTATCTCTGTTTTGAAGAAGTAGATGCTTGGTGGGGGCAGATAGGAGCCAGTCATCCAGGTAAGGAAACACCTGGAATCCTTGATGTCTCAAGTGAGCCGTCACCACTGCCATGCACTTGGTGAACACCCTGGGGGCTGTGGTGAGACCAAAGGGCAGGGCTCAAAACTGGAAGTGCCTGGCTCCTAGCCGGAAGCGTAGATGACATCTGGATGCTCTGTCCATTTTGATGTGGTAATAAGCATCCTTCAGGTCAATGGAGCACATTCATACTTCCTTTCCCAATAATGGGAGAATCGATTGTAGCGTGACCATCCAGAATTTGGACTTGGGTACGTAATGATTGAATCAGCTGAGATCCAAAATGGGTCTCAGGTCCCCTGTTCTTTTCGGCACCAAAAAGAATCTCGAGTAAGTCCCTAATCCGATCTGGTCTGGGGGGACTGGTTGGATGACTCCTTTTTCTAGCAGCTGAGAAACCTCTCTTGCTGCATGACCCCTTTGACTGGGTGGAACGTCTGGGATCCTTTTGACAGGGGGTGTGTGGAGTGAAACGGGATGGTGTAACCTCCGGTGATTATCCCTAATACCCATCTGTCCTGGGTGATGTTGACCCAGGCTTCCGGATACCAGGTAATTCAACCCCCAACTGCCTCCGGAGAAGCACAGCCGGGCACACCCTCAGGAATGTGAGTATGGGGAACCGCGAAAGGAATCACGGTCCCCAGAATTGCGGGGGGCCCCCTCTGCCTCTGGGGCGACGTCTCCCTGAATATGATCCCCCTCCCCTGCCTCGGGGGGGGTTCACCCTGTGCGGTAGGAAAAGACCTTTGAGATTTTTTGAACCACATCTTTCCCCCTCACTGAGCCCTGGGATAAGGCCTCGACGGAAAGGAAAACCGGACTCCCACGGCAGACAAGGTCTTTCCCTCTTGCTCGCACCTGGTGAGTGTGCCTTTCACTTTGGTCCCAAACAAGGAGGAACCATCGAAGGGGGCATCAGTAAAGGAAGACTTAACGGCCTCTGCAAAGTGACACAGGCATAGCCAGGCTTGCCTCCTGAGGGCCACCCCTGAACTAGCTGCCCTACTAGCTCCCTCGGCCGCGTACAAAATCAATCGCATGGACGAGTTAGCAATGGAGTTGAGGGTAGAGAGCTGAGTAATGACAGTCTGAGCCACTGCCTCAGGAACGTTACCCGTTAGAGTATCTCCTAACTCCTTAAGGAGATCTCTCTGGAGCCGCATGAAATGAGACAAATAATTCAGCGACCGCACGGTAAAGGTCGCTGAAGACAGTGTACGCTTCCCATGCCGATCCATAATCCTAGACTCCTTGTTAGGAGGATGGACCGAACAGGACGACTCAGCAACTTCCTTCTGTGTGGCAGCTGCCACCACCATAGCATCTACCGGGACTACCTTTGACAAAAATTCTTTCCCTGGGGGAGCAGACAAAAATTTGTTGGGGTGTCGAGGAACAGACTCCACGGAGTCCGGAGTCTCCCACACCCTCCGACAAATAAGGTCCAGGAGCTCGTCGAAGGGTGGAGCCATCCCGGAGGCGGAGAGCTGAGCACCAAAGGCCTTAAGAAATACTGACTCCTCCTTGGAGGGGGTTTTGGAGGGCCAGTTTCCTCTTTGTTTCAAAATCTCCAGTATATCGAAGAACGAAACGTCCTCAGAGGAAGACCTAGGGGAGCCCTCCGATTCCTCGAGGTCAGTATCGGAAGTGAGAGACTCGTCCTGGGAGTCTATGTGCTTCCTCTTGCAAGATTTCTTTCTGGGGGGTTCCTCAGGCACAGGTTCTGAAGGCCCCTCGGAAAGAAGGGGACCACTCGTGGGGGGTATCCTTAGGCCCTAGCACTCTGCTATGCAAGGATAGGTGGGTGTCAGAAGCTCTCGCCGGTGTTGTGGGGGACGGAAGAACCAATCCAAGAGAAGTAGCTGACCTAGCCAGCGCGTTCCACATAGCCTCGAAGGCGGGACCTCCCGAATCGGAGGACCGACCACCTTCCAAGGCCATGACTGGGACCGGTGTCCCAGCAGCCGAGGCACCAAGGGGGAGGCTCGGAACCGAAGGGTGTTCCGAGACATCCCCCTCGGCCCGACTGAGGAGACCCGAGTCCCGAACCCTGTGGACGGAACCGACAAGGTCGGAGCCAATGTGGGCACCGATAAACCCCACTGGGGGATCGGCGCCTTCGCAGGAACGTCCCTCGGAGCGGAACTTACCGGCTCCGATGACAACGATGTGCTCGGAGGAGGAATAGCAGGTACAACTAACAGAGCTGGCTCCGGAGCCGACTGGGTCGGAGCTGAGAAAAGTTTGACCAACACCGGCGACTGTAGGAGCCTCTGCACCACCCTATCTACATCCAAATCGGAAAGCCTGGAGGATTTGGAGGAAATGGATGGAGACCTAGACCTCCTATCCGGAGAAGTTTGCCTCAAACTTGGCGACCGGCTCCGAATCGGTTCCAAAATTATTGGAGCGGACGCAGACTCAGTCGACACAGCTACCTCCTGTGGCCCCAATGTCAGTGGAGCCGAGGAAGCAGATTCGACAATGGTAATTTTACAAGGTGGCTCCGAAACAATAGCTGGAGCCGGAGACCTCTTCTTGGATTTGGAGGATTTAGACTTCGACTGGGAGCAGGGAGCCAAACCTAAATCCTCCTCAAAGGACGGTTTTAGCAGTCCCTTTAGGATCAATTTGTTTTTCCTCTCTTGGAGCACCCGAGGACTAAAGGCATGGCAGAAACTGCACGACTCCTGAAGGTGGATGGCTCCAAGACAGTAAACACAGACCAAATGTCCGTCTGTGATGGACATTTTATAGGCACACTTAGTACACTTCTTAAAGCCTGAGGGCTTATGCTCTTTTTGTTCCTTAGACATGCCTGCCAACAATTGTAGCAGCCACTACTGACAAGAGGCGGGAAACCGCCGACACAGAAACCAGTGAACACGAAAAACACAAACAAGGCACAGGGGAGAACCTCTAAATAAAATGGTTCTCAACTTAAAATAAGAGAGAAAAACACCACAAGGAGGACTAGGTCCTCTAACTTAAGGGCCTAGCCCGAGGGAGTAAGGGATACCACACGCAAACACACTCGCAACCCACAAAAGTAAAGCAGCAACAACACTAATAACAACTCTATTTGAATACACACAATTAGCCAAAAATTGGCCAAAAATCTTCACAAAAAAGAGTTTTTTTGTAATACTTAGCCACAGCCAAGTCGAGACCACGTCTGAGCTCTACAAGCGGCAAACAAGATCTGGGGATGTGGAGCAGTGTATTGTGGGATACCATCTTAGCCCAGCCAATCAAAGACTTTCGAGCTAGTAAATAGGCAGAGTCGGAGCCGATATTCTGCTCCAAACCCACAAGTGAAGAATGTAGGCGAGATGGACTACATAACATCTCATCTTTATTTATTTTCTTGTCAAAGCAACTTTAAAGAGTTTTTTGGCTTGCTATCCAGCCAGACTCCCAAGAAGTGCAGGGAGTCCACCCATAAGCCTGCTGCATTTTGCCAGAGATACAGTAAATATTAGCCCGTCTAGAAACATCTTGACCAGAATAGAACAGAGACCTGGTACTTATGTTCCGGTGTGCAAAATATGGAGAAACTTGAACAGGTATCTGTCCCAGACATCAGATGCCCAAATGAAAACGTGAGAATGAAGGGAAGGAAACTATACTGCAACAGTAATCCTATTCACACACCTACCATCACTTTAATTCTTTATGCAACTATAATATTTACATGCAACGTTTTCTTTACATGGAGAACTTTGGCAGTGTTTGAAACCAATGGGAATACAAAGTTTTATCAGCAATGGCTCATTGGTTAGTATTCAGGTGCAAACTACAGAAAACCCTTCAGAATGGTTGTGGCTTAAACTGCCCTGATCCTTAATGCAATGCCTAGAATGTAATGTTTGGAGAATGTGTGTGATAGTGACCACACTGCTGCCCCAGAATGATCTCAGAGTTTACCCCTCTTAATGAATGCAGTGTATCTGATGCGCCTTTTCTAGAATGCAGCCTTGCATATCCTTCCATGGTCTTTCCAAGGACAGAAACACAAAAGAAAATGCAATGAGTAAACCATTTAAAGTTGCTGTTTAGAGAAGGCTTTCCCCTCTGTATTGGCTGAAGAAGAGACATGTTGTTGCTTGGTGCTGCTTATGTGTTTGGTATTGTACAATCAGTGTCCCAGTTTATCTGTGTATCTAGGAATTTAATATTTACTCATCCTTGTTTTGCAGATTTGTAAAAATGCTACCAACTGTATGCCTCAGTTTAGAGCCATCTTTGGCGTAAAAGAGGGATTGAATGACAAACCTTTTCTAGCCTTGGTAAAGACCAGGAAAGCCTCTTTGCTGAGATGACTGCTAATGAGAGGGCTGTCTTCTGAGTCGGGAATTTCAGGAAGTCAGTAACAGCTGATTCAAAAGGTGCTAGGGTGAATTTTAAGTCCTACAGGTGTTCTCAGGTGTAAAATCCAATTTAGGAACTGCTTAACTGGTAAGAAATTTATCAGTTTGTTTTCTATGACTGGGAAAGTCTGATGCGGCAAAGCTTAATTTCAGCAGAAGCCTGGAGAGAAAAAGCTCCAGCAAAATTATAACTGTTTTATATAATTTCTGATATAGTTCTAAAAACAACAGATAAACATAACATACCTCCGTCTCCTCACTATCGAATCACAAACACCACTCAAATGTAACTTGTTTGTTTCCAAACAAAGTAAGACCAAAAGCATAGAACTTCAATCTTACTAATTTAAAGCAACATAAACTTGTTATTTTTATTCTCAGTCCCTGTCAACTAGCAAAACTAAACCCCCTCTTATCAATACTTAGTAACACCATACAGCATGTCTGTGGCTCACATGCCTCTCGTCTGCCTTCTCGGAGTTCTAGCTCTCCTTACCTGCAATCACATCCCCCTTCTGCATTCAGGTAACACACCTACAAACCCCTGCCCATTACACAACACTTACCTAGCCAGTCTCTCAGTACATTACACAACACTTACCTAGCCTGTCTCTCAGTACCATTACACAACACTTACCTAGCCAGTTTCTCGGCACCATTACACAAAACTTACATAGCCCGTCTCTCAGTACCATTACACAACACTTACGTAGCCTGTCTCTCAGTACCATTACACAACACTTACATAGCCTGTCTCTAAGTACCATTACACAACACTTACCTAGCCCGTCTCTCAGTACCATTACACAACACTTACCTAGCCTGTCTCTCAGTACCATTACACAACACTTACCTAGCCTGTCTCTCAGTACCATTACACAACACTTACCTAGCCGTCTCTCAGTACCATTACACAACACTTACCTAGCCCGTCTCTCAGTACCATTACACAACACTTACCTAGCCCGTCTCTCAGTACCATTACACAACACTTACCTAGCCCGTCTCTCAGCACCATTACACAACACTTACCTAGCCCGTCTCTCAGTACCATTACACAACACTTACCTAGCCTGTCTCTCAGTACCATTACACAACACTTACCAAGCCCGTCTCTCAGTACCATTATGCAACACTTATCTAGCCTGTCTCTCAGTACATTACACAACACTTACCTAGCCTGTCTCTCAGTACATTACACAACACTTACCTAGCCCGTCTCTCAGTATCATTACACAACACTTATCTAGCCTGTCTCTCAGTACCATTACACAACACTTACCTAGCCCGTCTCTCAGTACAATTACACAACACTTACCTTACCCGTCTCTCAGTACCATTACACAACACTTACCTAGTCTGTCTCTCAGTACCATTACATAACACTTACCTAGACTGTCTCTCAGTACCATTACACAACACTTACCTAGCCCATCTCTCAGTACATTACACAACACTTACCTAGCCCGTCTCTCAGTACCGTTACACAACACTTACCTAGCCCATCTCTCAGTACCGTTACACAACACTTAACTAGCCCATCTCTCAGTACCATTACACAACACTTACCTAGCCCGTCTCTTAGTACCATTACACAACACTTAGCTAGCCCGTCTCTCAGTACTATTACACAACACTTAGCTAGCCCGTCTCGCAATACCATTACACAACACTTAGCTAGCCCATCTCTCAGTACCATTACACAACACTTAGCTAGCCCATCTCTCAGTACCATTACACAACACTTAGCTAGCCCGTCTCTCAGTACCATTACACAACACTTAGCTAGCCCTTCTCTCAGTACCATTACACAACACTTAGCTAGCCCTTCTCTCAGTACCATTACACAACATTTAGCTAGCCCATCTCTCAGTACATTACACAACACTTACCTAGCCCGTCTCTCAGTACCATTACACAACACTTAGCTAGCCCTCCTCTCAGTACCATTACACAACATTTAGCTAGCCCATCTCTCAGTACATTACACAACACTTACCTAGCCCGTCTCTCAGTACCATTACACAACACTTACCTAGCCCGTCTCTCAGTACTATTACACAACATTTACCTAGCCAGTCTCTCAGTATCATTACACAACACTTACCTAGCCCGTCTCTCAGTACCATTACACAACACTTACCTAGCCCATCTCTCAGTACCATTACACAACACTTACCTAGCCCGTCTCTCAGTACCATTACACAACACTTACTTTGCCCGTCTCTCAGTACCATTACACAAAATTTACCTAGTCTGTCTCTCAGTACCATTACACAACATTTACCTAGCCTGTCTCTCAGTACCGTTACACAACACTTACCAAGCCCGTCTCTCAATACCATTACACAACACTTACCTAGCCCGTCTCTCAGTACCATTACACAACACTTAGCTAGCCCGTCTCTCAGTACCATTACACAACACTTAGCTAGCCCGTCTCTCAGTACCATTACACAACACTTAGCTAGCCCTTCTCTCAGTACCATTACACAACACTTAGCTAGCCCTTCTCTCAGTACCATTACACAACACTTAGCTAGCCCTTCTCTCAGTACCATTACACAACACTTACCTAGCCTGTCTCTCAGTACATTACACAACACTTACCTAGCCTGTCTCTCAGTACCATTACACAACACTTACCTAGCCCGTCTCTCATTACCATTACACAACACTTACCTAGCCAGTCTCTCAGTACCATTACACAACACTTACCTAGCCTGTCTCTCAGTACCGTTACACAACACTTACCTAGCCCGTCTCTCAACACCATTACACAACACTTACCTAGCCCGTCTCTCATTACCATTACACAACACTTAATTAGCCTGACTCTCAGTACCATTACACAACACAAACACAACAGGCACCCAAAGAGGTAGGAGGTAGTAAAACAACGAGCCTGTAGGTGAAAGCAACAGCAGGTTTATGCACATAAACGCCACACAATACAATGCGTTTTCATCCACTAGACTTCTTCAGATGTAGAATAAATGAATAAGAAGCTGTGCCTACTTATATACCCCTCCCAATTTTAATCTGAAATTAAGACAATTGTTTAATTAAAACCAATAAAGTCTTGTTACCTAAAATATTCATGACAGCCTAACAACTTACCACAAATAAAAGCATATGTATTTTTTAAAAACTTTTGAATAAAAAATATATAGAATGCCAAAAATTACAGTGTGTGAACAGATAAATAAACTAAACTACAAAGGACCGACAGAATAACTTGCAAAACAGTATATACACTTGCTTTATAGTTTTGCAGCTCTCATTTTTAAAATAGGGGCAATGGATATATATATTCTTTGAGCCCTGGGAATCTATTGGCTTCCAATAGCAACTGCCAAAATATTTCTCTCATCTCTATCCTGTTTTCCCATGCCCCCCCCCTCATGTCACATTGAACCATTTCTACAACAAAAAAAAAAACATTTTGCTTGCGGACATGTGATAGTATGTTTGAACAAGGCATTATTAGTGTCCTGGGCTCTAATAGCATATAAATGCTCATAAATCCTTCTTCTAAATTTACGAGTAGTTTTTCCAATGTAAAATGCACCACAGGTTTTGCATAAGGCTAGGTAAATCAAGCCTTCACTGTTGCAGTTGGAAAAACTACTACTCTGAATCTGGTATTCTCTTTGTAAGATATGTACAGAATCCTGTCTAAGTATATAAGGACATTGTGCACAAGACCCACATTTGTAAGTTCCCAATTTCTTGCATGAAACAATAGTACCATTGTGCTCCAGTAGTTCCTTAAGGTTTCTGCCTTTTTTGTATGTAAATCCTAAGGTGTTTGTGAACAAAACATCCAACTCAGAATAACACCTGAACCTGCTCCAATGTTGGGTAATAATGTTTTTAACCCTAGATGTATTCTGGTTATAAAACATAACATAATTACCTCCAAAATTTCTTGAATTCTTTGCTGGTGACATTAACCCTAGATATTGTGGGTTACTCTGTGTATTTGTTGGTACTACCACACGTATATCTCCTGTTCCCAAAATAGGGGCAAACCTGCCCATTCTCCCATTTTTGTACTTCCTCCAGGACTTCTTCAATTAAATAATTGGGATATTTTCTAGATATAAACATATCTTTAACTCTCTGACTTTCTTGCTCGAAGTCCAAATCCGAAGAAGTCATCCTACAACTGCGGACAAATTGTCCCTTGACAATACTTCTCTTCTGCTTAAACGGATGGGAACTGGTGAAGTATAAATATGAATTAGAAAAAGTTTCCTTTCTATATACACTAGATGTAAACTGCTGCCCTGGGACGTCTTTTTTAAATGTAACATCCAAAAAATTCATATAGTCATATGTAATGTGAGAAGTGAATTTCAAGAACTTGGTGGTGTGGTTTAAGTAATGTATAAATTCTGTTAACTTATCCTCACTACCTTTCCAAAAAAATGCAGATATCATCCAGGTAACGTTTATAATGTACCCAATGTTGTGCATTGGGAACACAAACTTCTCTTCCCATACCATGAGCACAATGTTAGCTTAGGTGGGGCACAACTTGCCCCCATAGCCACTCCCTGGGTCTGTTTGAACAACTCACCCTCAAAAAATATATAAAATTCTGTTCCAATACCAAATCCATCAGCTCTGTATACAACAAAAAAGTATTATGGTCCAGGTTTGAATGGCCTCCTGGAACCATTCTGAACCTGTGGTATGTGCAATCACGTTAAATAAATCCTGAACATCAAGGGTTACAAATATTAGGGAATCTGAGTACATGTTGCTATTTATACTTCTCAAAAATTCCCAGGAATCCTTGAGTATACCATTAGCCCTGACCCAAATGTCCTTTAATTTTATATCCAAAAATTTGGCCAAGGGGTGTGTTTTGGAGCCATTGGCGGCCACAATGGGTCTCAGCGGTGGATCTTCCACACATTTATGTACCTTAGGAATCCCGAAAATCGCAGGGATATGGGGTTTGTCCACACTAAAATACCTAAAAGTCTCCTGGTTAATAAGGTTATCGTCCAACATATCTTGTAAAGCCAAGTCGATTTTACGGTATGCTAAATTAATTTCATTCTTAGATACTCTAACATACCTAGTGATATCAATAAGCATATCCATCATCTTGCTGGAATACAAAATACTGTCCATGAAGACCACCCCTCCCACTTTATCGGGTTGCATCACCCTCAGATATCTATTTTCTTGGACAGATTCAAGAAGTGACCAGGGAAGAAAAGTTACTTTAAAATTAATTTAGCATACCGTAAAATCGACTTGGCTTTACAAGATATATTGGACGATAACCTTATTAACCAGGAGACTTTTAGGTATCTTAGTGTGGACAAACCCCGTATCCCTGCGATCTTTGGTTCTTGGTTCTGTGGCACCCATTCCTTTGGAGTTTTTTGGTTAACCATCACACAACACTCACCTTGCCCGTCTCTCAGTACCGTTATACAACACTTACCTAGCCCGTCTCTCAGTACCATTACACAACACTTAACTAGTCTGTCTCTCAGTACCATTACACAACACTTACCTAGCCTGTCTCTCAGTACCGTTACACAACACTTACCTAGCCTGTCTCTCAGTACCGTTACACAACACTTACCTAGCCCGTCTCTCAGTACCATTACACAACACTTACCTAGCCCGTCTCTCAGTACCATTACACAAAACATACCTAGCCCGTCTCTCAGTACCATTACACAACACTTACCTAGCCTGTCTCTCAGTACAATTACACAACACTTACCTAGCCCGTCTCTCAGTACAATTACACAACACTTCCCTAGCCTGTCTCTCAGTACCATTACACAACACTTACCTAGCCTGTCTCTCAGTACCATTACACAACACTTACCTAGCCCGTCTGTCAGTACCATTACACAACACTTACCTAGCCCGTCTGTCAGTACCATTACACAACACTTACCTAGCCCATCTCTCAGTACATTACACAGCACTTACCTAGCCCGTCTCTCAGTACCATTACACAACACTTACCTAGCCAGTCTCTCAGTACCATTACACAACACTTACCTAGCCTGTCTCTCAGTACCATTACACAACACTTACCTAGCCCATCTCTCAGTACCGTTACACAACACTTACCTAGCCTGTCTCTCAGTACCATTACACAACACTTACCTTGCCCATCTCTCAGTACATTACACTACACTTACCTAGCCCGTCTCTCAGTACATTACATAACACTTACCTAGCCCGTCTCTCAGTACCATTACACAACACTTAGCTAGCCTGTCTCTCAGTACCATTACACAACACTTACATAGCCTGTCTCTCAGTACCATTACACAACACTTACCTAGCCTGTCTCTCAGTACCATTACACAACACTTACATAGCCCATCTCTCAGTACAATTACACAACACTTATCTAGCCCGTCTCTCAGTACATTACACAACACTTACCTAGCCCATCTCTCAGTACTATTACACAACACTTACCTAGCCCGTCTCTCAGTACCATTACACAACACTTACCTTGCCCATCTCTCAGTACCATTACACAACACTTACCTTGCCCATCTCTCAGTACCATTACACAACACTTACCTTGCCCGTCTCTCAGTACCATTACACAACACTTACCTAGCCCGTCTCTCAGTACCATTACACAACACTTACCTAGCCTGTCTCTCAGTACCATTACACAACACTTGCCTAGCCTGTCTCTCAGTACTGTTACACAACACTTACCTAGCCCGTCTCTCTGTAGAGCTCCCCAGTCATCCACTTCTTCCTTCCTATCTTGAGTGAGACTTAAATACACAATGAATTTCTACCCCTTTATCTCTTGCTGAAAGGATTTCAAGCCTGCATAAACTAAAGCACTGCTGGTGATTCCCTGCTAGTGTTTCCCATCCTCCCTCTCCTTTGTTGATGTGCTTTTTAAGCCTGGTGTTTTTCAGCTGCCCACCCCATACTGTAAATTTAACCCTTACATCACTAGATGGGTAGGCAACTGGCTCACCGACAGATCACATACTGTCAAAGTTGGTGACTCCATCTCCACCAGTAGACCCGTGACTAGTGGTGTGACACAAGGTTCTGTGCTGGGTCCTTTAATGTTCAGAATCTGCTTCTCAGAAGTGCAGGCTAAATTAGGTAGTCTTTGGCTTAGCAAGGTGGCAGATGACTGCTAACACACATAAATAATTGTTGCCAAAGCCACGGTCTACAACTAAATGTAAATAAGTGGATTAGTATTCTCCTTGGGAAAGTAAAATTCCCCACTAACAGTATGGACAATAGCCCCTAAGCTCAGACCCAGTGGATTGAGACCTAGGAACACAGGTAGCTAGCAATCTGAACTTCAACCACCAAGTTTCCTCTGAGGCACAAAAAGCACTCTATGTTGCATACCTCTTAAGTAAGGGCACTGCATCCAGGTCTAAGGATGTTAGAGCCCCAATTTACTTGACCCTCATCAGACCATTAATGGAGTACAATGCTCCCTTCTGCATGTACCTCAACAGACACTTACATCAGCTGGAGAGACCACAGAGGTTCTTCACCTAGAAAATACAGGGCCTCCTTATCATGACATACACGAACAGACTAAATGGTCTGTCACTGTACTCTGTATTGTATCGTCTGCTGTCAGGAGACTTGTGCCTGGCCTACAGGGCAGTCTCCAACCTTGCCCTGATGCATATGCTTCACATACACAAATCTAATGGCATGAGAGTCACTCGATCCAGGGATCTTAAGCTAGCCTTTGACTTTAACAGAACATGCTGCAGAGACAAATATGTTTCCCATAGACTGCCGATACTCTGGAACAAACTTCCAATTCATGTGAAGCAGAGATCTTCACTGACCTTATTCAAGTGAAACCTGGACAAATGGATGGGAGACTGCAAATTCACCCCAGAGTTGGCATCCATGTCCCTCATGGACAGGGGAGTCGGTGTTGACCATAGACTAGCTCTGCAAAATACGCTCACTTAATAAGGGCAGATGGGGTAAACTTGAGATTAACATGGCTAAGCTTGTAAGGGGTCTAGGGCCACTAGCTTAGCAGCCTTCTATGAACCTATGAGCAAACTCACCCAGAACTATAGAAAGTAAATATCATAAAACTCTAGCTATGAGACTCCCTACTAAAAATAAAATATAAATGTAACTGGATATCTAATTTCCTGCATAAAAACATCCCTCTAAAGCTTAGTTGAGACATTCATCTAAAGCCTGGCTCCACACGCAAGAAACAATTACTAACAAATATTCTACACCTCCTCAATCCTCCACCAAATTCACAGATTCTCTTACTTAATATGAATCTCAGAAGTATATGCAATAAAACACAAGTGTTAGATGTTTGTATTGCAACTTATTCTTCTGACATAATCAGAGTAATTGAAACTTGGTTGAAAAAAAAAATATGAACAATGAAATCACTGCACCTGGATATAACATAATCAGACAGCATAGGAAACATAAAAGTGCAGTTGCCCTTGCCATTATTTACAAAAGCTCACTAAATGTCTGCCCTTATTCATAAGAAATACCAAAGTTCAATACTGCAGAACTGCTAATACACACAACATAACCAACAGAAAAAAAAACTCTGTTGACTGAGTAAGTTCCACTAGGGGAGACCCAAGGATTTCTTTTTACTAAAGAAAATTTGTCAAGGGCATCAGTGACCTTCCCCCACTCTTTTTGATAGGTGCCGTATGCTGGGAGACCATCTCTCAGTATAGCTCCCCAGTCTTCCAACAAACTCAATAGAGCTATACGAAATACAGCTATCGCAAATGTAAACATCATGAAAAACCTAGCCATGACACTCCCTACTAAAAATAACTCATAAATGTAACTAGATATCTAATTTCCTCCATAAAACATCTCTCTAAAGCTTAGCTGGGACATTCACCTAAAACCTGGCCACACTTGCAACAATTACTATAGCAATAACCATGGCTGGGTGTGGGTAATACTGGAATCATGACCAAACATAGCTAACTGTGAATAAATCCAGCATTACTCACACCCAGTCATAGGTTAGTGGTATTATACAATGACATTAAGAAAAAAGTTACTTATTTTTCTTAAATAATGTCCATGTATAATTGTGCTGTGCCGTTCTTTGGCATTTTTTCCTGGTATCCTGGGACTTTCTTGATGCACTGATCATGCATATGGGACTTTCATTCCAACACTTATGCAGTACATCAGTGCTGTGTGTAGAAGCAGTGGAGAAAGGAAGATCTCCATTGCTTTTTTTGTTTTTAATTAAATCTAATTTTTAAATAAAAAAAAACAGTGCCACATCTACGTACCATGGTTTTTAATTGTATCAGGCTGATGTTTTATTTGAATGAACTGTAATCCAAACGAGCAGCCAAATTAAGAGCCGACGTTGATGTAAAACAGTTATTCAAACAAATGAACGCTGCTGATACACAATTGCGTTTTCGTTGTAACACTTCCTCAGATAATGCTAACCCACATCATTTTTTCATTTAAATACTGTGGCATAATTAAAACCTCATTTACTATTGGACAAACCATTACATTCACATAATATCATGTATAAAAATGCAAATACATAATATAAACACCTGAAATTACTAATATAAATAAAAATAAATATGAATATTATTTCATTTCATTTCATATCTACTCATTAATGAATTTGTTAAAATCATTTTTTTAAAAATGTATTTTATAAACGTTGCTAAAATTTTTTTAAGTACTATTTGGATGCTGTATTCACAAGTAGATCACTGCCCTCTAGTGGAAATATAAAAAATGCCACCCCAAAATTGATTTTCACAATTTAGCAGATCTAAGCTTTAAAACTGATGTAATAGACAACATATCATTTAGTCCGGGTTCCTTAGTGGCTTCCAAAATTATTTGCCAATACAGTTCCCGGTACTCCAATCTTGCCTCCCACATGCCCCCCCGGATTTCTTTCGGGACAATTTCTAGAACAAAAAAGAGGTAACTTGCTTGTAGACATGTTAACTTATGACAAAACAATGCATTCCTAGAATTGGCCTTGCTGATTTCATAATAGTGTTCATAAATCCTGGTCCTAAGTTTGCGTTCCGTTTTTCCAATGTTAAAGGAACCGCATTCCTTACATGTAGCTAAATAGACCAGACCACTACTGTTACAATTAGTATAAACTTTACTCTTAATTTCTCTTTTCCTACTGGAAATCTCGATTGAAGGGTCATTAAAAATGTACATACATTGGGAGCAGGCCCCACATTTATATGTCCCCCATCTAGAATGGGTACTAATGTACCCCTTTGAACCTCCATATTCAAAACAATTTTTGAAATTCATGTCTCGTCTATAAGTAAACTGCAAATGTCCCACCACTGCTGGTGCAATGTCAGTGATTTGTTTAAATTTATCCCATTCACGGGCAACTACCCTTCTTATAACATTTGAATCACCGTTGTAATCCAAAATAAATTAATCTTTTTTGTTATTTGATTCATTATTTGGATCCAAAGTTCTTCTAGGTAAAGATCCATTAAGGTCTTGACCTAAAATAGGGGCAAGTCTGCCTTCACTGACCTCCCTAATTGCCTGTTGTATTAATTCCATCGGGTAGTTTGAACATGTCACAATGTTTAGACATTCCGCAGTATAATCTACATCTTTTGAAGTCATTCTGCTTACCCGGACTAACTGTCCCTTAATAAGATTTTTCTTCTGGAAATAAGGGTGTCCACTGTTAAAATGAAGGTACAAGTTTGAGAAGGTTTTCTTCCTGAAAATTTTGGAACAAAAACCTCCATTCTCCTTTGAAATACTAATATCTAGAAAGTTAATAGAGTGTCATGGTCCACAGAATAGGTAAAATCCAAAAAAATCAGTGGTGCCTTTTGCATAATTCAAAAATTCCAAAAACTTCTCCTCAGAATCGGTCCATAATATACAAATGTCATCTAAAAAACATTTGTATAATGACCAACATCCCGTAAATTTACTGCTAAGAATAAATTTATGTTCCCACCAGGAAAGAACAATATTGGCATATGTGGGGGCACAACTTGCCCCCATTGCCACTCCTTGATTTTGTTTATAGAATTCCCCTCGAAGTACATACAATTATTTAATACTATTTCCATGAGAAGGAGAATATTGTTGAAATCACTTTGTGAAAAATTCCCAAATGTTAATAAATATTCCTCCAACCATTTTAAACCTGTCTTGTGTGGAATACACCCAAACAAATCCACAATATCTAGTGTAATAAAAATCAGTGTATCACTATATATTTCAGGTTTCAACTGTCTGAGAAGGTCCCATGAATCTTTTAAAACTGTGGTACCCATACATGCTAACTCTTTTAGCTTGCTATCCAAATAACGTGCAATAGGTGCTGTGATAGCACCCTCTGAAGAGACGACAAGTCTTAAGGGTGGATCCATAGAACATTTATGAACCTTCGGGATACCAAACACCGAAGGAACTCTTGGAAATTTGTTATATAAATATTTATGGGTATCAAAACTGATGGAACCTTCCAATAACAGGTCATCCAGCATCAAATGGATCCTGGAGGTAGCTATATTAACCTCATTGACTGAGGCTGAACTGTATTTAAGGGAATTATGAAGTTCATTTTTCATTTTGGACTCATACTCAATACTGTCCATTAAGACCGCACCACCCCCCTTATCTGGTTGCATAAACCTAATTGTACGGTCTGACTTTAAAATGTCCAGATATTGTCTTTCTCTTACTGAAAGATTAGAAAATATCTTATGTTTCTGAACTTCCTTTCTAATCTCCCTTTCCATGATACTTTCCAAATTCTTCAATTGCGGATGCAATGGGGGGTTGAAAATTCCTTTCCTTCTTAACATGGGTTCTGACGTAGTACTCATTCCAGAATTACCAAAAAATACAGCTAAATTCTTTTTCCTAATAAATAACTTTAAATCAACTATAGTTTTTACTAAATCTGCTTTCCTAGATGGGATAAATTTAAACCCCTTTGAAAATAAGTCAAAATGCCCTTCATCTATAGTAACATGACTATAATTGAAAATATTGTAACCTTGATATGTATGTACATTATTGGACACTAGAATCAAATCTTCGTGGGGGTCATTCAAAATCACATATTCATTCCCCGTTTGTGGGGATAATTGTTGTAATTGTAAAATATCCGGGGTTTGTTCCGTATTCTGTTGGACCTCCTGGGTAAGGGGGTGTATGACTGTTCTAAAGGGAATTCCCCATGGGTAAAAGACTGACCAAAGTTGTTGTCCATATCTCTATAACCTTCGTCATAACGTTCTTGGATCAAGTTATCACATTCTGGTTCTAAAAATCTTTTAAAAGATTTAGGTTTCGGATATGCAGTGCCTTCCTTATATTCTTTAAGATCCCTTTGCAGTTTACCTTGTTTCCTAGACATATTGACAGTAATTTTTTTATCTATTTGCTTAAAAATGTCATGATATTTAACTTTATCATCCTCCACAGTAAACAGTAAATCTTTCAAAATACTGTCATTAACCTTCTCCATTACTTTCAACAATGACATCTTTTCTTTTTCACTCTCATCCCTAATGGCCTTCACAATATCCAGCCCACAGTTGTCAAAAATTTTTACAAGATTAGAATGAAATTCAGACCCTGTTTGGACCCTATTAGGGTATTTACAAATTCTTAGACCCTTTGGTACAATTTTGTGTTTTAAACATTCATTTAAGTAAGCATTATCACATTCTAAACTTTTGAATTTGTCCATTAAAATATACAAGCGGTCTAAATTCTCCCTATACGTAGGGGTTCTATTGGTCGTACGATCATGGTCAGAATTGTTGGTTAAATCATATTTTTTAGATACAATGTCTTTAAATACAATGTCTTTAAAATGCATTCCGCCCGCATTTGAAACAAGTTTGGAATTAAAGTCACCTTGTTTAGCATTAGAGTTGGCACCAAAATTGGATCCCTCCACCAATGGTCTTGTTTGTACCGATGATCCTTCTTCCTCTCTCATAAAAATATTGGGAATTCCAATAGAGTCATCGGTTGCGAAAACGTTTTGGGTTGGCAAACCCTGCGAATTACCTAAAGCCATTGGTGCCAACCTGTTACCACATCTCATCATCATTTCTTGATTTTCAGGAACACCTGACATAATAGCAGCGATTGATTGACAGGCTGGTGTGAGTAGTTCTACCAGCTGGGAGAGCTGACCGATCATTTTGTGAAGCTCTCCCCTTCCACTTCTGGGCAATTCATCATCAGACTCCGCTCCTGGATGCTCTGCCATTATCGAAAACCAATAACAAAAGAAGAAATGGCCCCAAATGTTACCCAAATGAACTGTAATCCAAACGAGCAGCCAAATAAGAGCCGAGGTTGATGTAAAACACAGTTTATTCAAACAAATGAATGCTGCTGATACACAATTGTGTTTTCGTTGTAACACTTCCTCAGATGATGCTAACCCACATCATTTTTTCATTTAAATACTGTGACATAATTAAAACCTCATTTACTATTGGACAAACCATTACATTCACATAATATCATGTATAAAAATGCAAATACATAATATAAACACCTGAAATTACTAATCTAAATAAAAATAAATATGAATATTATTTCATTTCATATCTACTGATTAATGAATTTGTTAAAATCATTTTTTAAAAAATGTATTTTATAAACGTTGCCATTTCTTCTTTTGTTATTGATGTTTTATTTGGTTAAGTGGCTTTTTGACTTATTTTTCCTATTTGGACCCTGTTAAACCTACCGTTTTCACTGTGGGAAATGGAAGTGTAGCTTGGCGGCATTTTCTTTAACCATTCTTTTGGAGCACATTGCCATCCAGTTCAGGTATGTTATGCAAAACTAAAGAAATGTACCTGATTTTCCTTGTATTTCTATCCTTTTTCTCTTGCACCTGTAATGCCTCACTGCAAGAGGTTCGCCCGTTCCATTCTTGGCTTGGGTTGGGAGTGCCTTTTGTGTGGAGTCTGCAAGTCCTCCCTGCGGTCGAGTGGGCGTTCGAAAGACATGCGCTGAATGGGCGTTCCTTCGTTGAAGGTTGGGCGTCGGGCTGGCAACTCAACACCATAAAAACCAACTGCCAATCATTAGCGGACCAGAGTTCCGCTGTGGCGACCCCTAACCGGGAAAAGCTGAAAGACAAACAACGACAACCTGTAAACTGTCTGGATTGTGAATTTTGTGCCATTCATTATCTCAAGAAAACTGAAAAATGGTAGCATATAGGAATAGAAGAAAGTCCGGGTGACCTGACTTTTTCCGTCGGTATATGCTTGATTTACAATGGGCATGCTGGTTGGGCTGACCAATCAGCATGCTTGTTTTTGAATATTAATGGCCAGTCATTGTATAACAAATATTCTACTCCTCCTCCACCTTTCCCCAAATTCCCAGATTTTTTTACTTAATATGAATCTCAGAAGTATATACAGTAAAACTGGAGAGATACCTGTTTGTATTGCAACCTATTCCCCTGACTTAGTCATAGCAACTGAAACTTGGTTGAAAAAATAAATAGCTGGCCATGAAATCACTGCACCTGGATATCACATAATCAGACAGGACTGGAAAATAAATGTGCAGTTGGCTTTGCCATTAATTACAAAAGCTCACTAAATGTCACTGCTTATCCATGAAAAGTTCAATAATGCAGAACTGCTACTAACACACCTCAGAATAACTGACAGAAAAAGTGCTGCTTATGAACCATTTATTTTTGTATTTTTATTTATCTGTTTATCATTTCCTCACTGGGTTAGTTCCAATAGGGGTGACCTAAGGTGATATTTATACTACTGGATCAGAGACATTCCCTGAGTCTTTTCGAGAGGTGCAGTGGGATCTTTTACATCCACCTGAACTACAAACAACTCAGGCAGATGGGGCCTCAGTTTAATGTCTCATCTAAAGGACAGCACACTCCGGAGTGCAACACCCCCCTAATGCTGCACTAAAGTGTTAGCAATCGATCTACCTACCTAGAACCCACATCCTTCTCAATCAAATGATAGTGTGCTATCTCTTGTGCCACTGACACATTCTACCAAAAAACAACATCATCACTGATAGAAACATTTTATTTTGGATATTTATTCATATTCATCATAAAACAATAATGTTGGGAGGCCAGAACACACATATTGTAATATCATCAATAGTAGCACATCAACTCATTCCAAGAACCTTTACAACTTTACTCATTTAATCACATCTACTAGAAGAGTCCACAAACATACAAATAAATAATCATCCTTGTATTATCTACTAAATAATAATCCTAGCATAATAAAGACACATAGCTGTCTAGCAGATAACATAAGTAATCACCTTCCAACTTATGCAGTTAGATGTTACAATATTCAAGATAAACAAAACACTTACAAACAAGTCCACTTTATAACCAACTTTAACAAAGAAATCTTAATCCAAACATTGGCACAATATAAACAGGAATGTATTCAAGTCCCTGCCCCTTGACACTGCCATAGCATACTTCAATAATATATTCATAAAAATCCTCCAACTCCCCTCTGACTATTAAAATGGCCTTTGATGCAATTGCTTACCCAGTCCAGATACTAATAAACACATCTGTATACGAATATAATGTTCTATCTATCTGCAAGAAATCATTCATCCTGTCACTACACAGGTAGGTGGATTCTGTTTTTTAATGCAGCAAAGACACCTGGAATTAATGATATAGTGTCTCTTAAACTCTTGCTGCGTGCATGTGCACTCCCTCATTGAGGGTTTTTTAGATCGATATGCATTAGTTACATTTTTGATATAATGTTAATTAGACAGTATGCATACATCTTTAAGAGAGCTATATGTTTAATTGATATGCTTAATTGGATGTGTTTTTGTTTTAAATAAGGAGCAGGTGATGTTACTGTGAGAGTCTGAAGAAGCTGTGAAAGCACTTACACATTTTTTACATTAAAGTTATTTTTGTCTTTAAGCCATGGTGATTCTGTTCAGTTTATTATTTTTGTGTATTTGTTCCTGTACCATTGGCAGAATCTTTATCCAGGAACCAGCTTTCATTTTATCATTTTGTTTGTGGAGAATGATTACTCATTGTACACCAGACAGAAGAGGAGCAAATGTATTACACTATTCAGGGAACGTCGAGATGTAGGTGTGAGATTCAAACTGATGTACCCAGCTGTCTTCAATGTATTCTTCCCTTTAGGGACACAATCATTTTTTGATTAAGTACATGCTAAGGAGGAGATATAAAGGTTTGTCCAACAAAAAGTAAGCTGTGAAACAGAAGGAGATTCTGCTTCTTGGTCTTCTGGTAATAAAGACCACAGAGGGACTACACCTGTGAAACCTTTTCAAAATTTTCAATGGAAAATGTTGGAAAGAAGAAAGGGAGCATGAGATTTCACTAAAATAATTGATACTACACGGAAATGAAGCAGAGACAGGATTTTGGAGATGAGCAGTAATAAAACTTGTAACTTAATATGGGTTACAACGCAATGATTATATTTGTGAAATATGAAAGAACAAAAAAATTGGGAAACACTGGACTTTTTTTCAGAATTTATTGGACTTGTGGGGACTCTAAAGCATATGCACTACTTCATGTCATTAATGTTTGGAAAAATAGTTTAGGGAGGGGATAGTACCAATTTTGTGGCACGTGGTTTTCTTTACATGCTAGAAATTATTTTTTTTCAGTTATTTGCAAGTGTAATGGGGACTGTAAACAGGTGCAGCTGCTCTTTCTTTTTCTTTTCTTTCTCCCTTCTTCTACCTTTATGTTCAGTTTTAAAAAATGTAGGCACTGCAATGTCATAAAAGCTTGGTTAAAAAGCATGATAAAAAAAATTGCATTTTCTCATTCTTGCATGGAGGAATGACTGAATTAAAGACATTAGACTGATTTAGTTTTAACAGAGAAATGAAAAAGATCACTGAATATTATGATGATTTTTTTCTAGTAAATACATGTATACTCACTAACAATTCTGCAGCTGGTCTTCATGTTTCTATGGAAACAATGTGATAAGGAAAAATTGGCTGCCTGGATCTCATGTCTCTATGGAGCCAATCTGATAAAGAGAAACTGGCTACAGTCTGGTGGAGAGTGACTGGCTGGGGGAAAAAGAAAAAAAAAAGAAACTGGCTAGGAGATAACATTTCTCTGAAAGCATTCAGGGGCTTTCCCAAGGTAGTTAATGTTCTCTGAAAACATTCAGGTGTTTTCCCAGCTGGGAGAGCTATAAAGATAACACAAAACCATTCAGCAGTTAGTAGAAGTACAGGCTGCACCATGTGTCTTAGCATGGATAACATTTCTTTAAGGGTAATTCAAGTCTGTCAGTGTGGCTATCAGTTTGGGACTTTTGTTCCTATTAGGAGGGTAAGACTTCAATATTCGAAGGTGTACATAGTTTTGTGTGTTACTATTAAATTAATAAGTTTTAGGGGGTACTGTTTTTTAGGGCTTTCAATAAAACAAAAAAGTTTTATAAGGTATGACATAGGCTCAAACTGATATGATAAGAAGCAACGGTATAAAAGTTCGACCTGCCAAACAGTGTAGGCATGTAACACAAAAGCTGAAACTAGACATTTAACAAAAAAGGTGTTACACATAAAAGGGGGGAATAATAACTGTTTAATACAATGATGCTTTCTTTAATGACTTTAAATGTAAATACCCTCACAGATACATACAAACAAGAAAGAGTAGTGAACTATATTAAAAATGTAGAGTGCAAACAGCTATGTTACAGGAGATGCACTTTGAAAGAATTAACACTGATAGAACCCACTCAGTAAAAGCCACCTCTAGTAGCAGACCTGTAATGACCAGTGTACCCCAAGGATCGGTCTTGGGGCCTCTACTGTTTGGAATATACTTTAATGAGGTGCAAGCCAAATCCAGTGGTCTGTGGCTGACCAAGTTTACAGAGAACTGCCTTAAATTCCCCTAGAGATGTGAACATCCATTCTCCAAGAGGGCCTTACCCAAACTAAGGACTAGTGCCAGAAGCATGGCCTCAAACTGAATACCAAGAAATGCATCATTATCCCCTTTGGGGAAAATGGCAGTAAACTAATAATTACATTAATAACAATGTACTAAGCACGTAATCAAGGACTTAGGCACCCAGGTTAATAGCAACTTCACTTTGATCACCACATTGCCTCCATTGTATGGAAGGCTTTCTACATGGCCCATCTCATAAATAAGGGCATTTCATCCAGGAACAAGGAGGTCATAACATCCCTGTAGTCCTCCCTTATCAGACCCATTATCGAGAACAATGCCCCCTTTGGCATGTACCTTGTCAAGCACATGCAGTAGTTGGAGAGACCACAGAGGTTCCTGATCAGGAAAATCCAGGGTCTCAAACACCGGGTTCCTATTATTTCCTCAGAGGCATTCTATCAAATCCCTCTTTATCAAACTTGAAACCACAAAATTTGAAAATATCAAATGTCCACATAAGCTATTTCTTTCCTTGGGAAAGAAATCAGTTGGCAATCCTCTTCAGTTTGCTATTTTCCCCACTGTAGTGCGATCTTGGAGTTGGCATATTTAGTTGGGGGGGTGAGGCCCCCCACCTTGAAGTGTTTGTGGTTATTTGTTGGTGTTTGTAGGGCAAGCAATTTTTTTCCAAGAGAAAGAAATCGCTTATGTGGAGGTTCGATACTTTGAAAGTTGGCGGTTTTAGGGTCGAAGAGGCATTTGACAGATAGTCTCTTCGAGGAAATAATATAGACCCCAAACACCTATCCAGTACAGATAGGCTAAAAGCCCTGTCCCTCTAGTCAGTCTTATACAGACTTCTCGTGGTCACCTGTGTCTGGGATACAAGGCCATCTCAGACCCAACCTTGATGGAGTTGCCGCATATCTGTAAATCAAACTCTACTCACGCAACCTTCACACAAGGCCTTAACCTGGTCTATGACATTAATAGAAGTTGTTGGCAGGATAGATTTGTGTCCCAAAGAATCCTGCATCTGTGGAATAGATTCCTTTCCATATCAAGCAGAGTATCCAGGCTTAAATGAGGGACTGTCTATAGCCAGTATATTAAGGCTCAAGTCTTATGTGGGATAAACTGGGTTTAGTTTTTTATTTTAATTTAATTTAATGTTCCTTGACATATTCCACATTATTATCACTTTTCTGATTTTAAATGCATTATAAAGTTTAGGCATCACTGTGGTTCAGTTTATTATGTATTATGAATTTTTGTGGTGTGTGATTATGTTTTCAATTTATGGTTTCAGTTTGTTTTAACATTTAGTGTGTATTGGCGCCTTAAGAGTTTTGATTAGAGGTAATGATGTATCATGTGATACTGGGGAGGGGTACAAATGGATGGTGTGTGCTTTTAGCAATTTGATACTGATGAAGTAACTTGTTTATGAAAGCGTTTAATCCAGGTCTGCATTAAATTTATTTGCTCCTACATCTGCCTTTGTTTTTTCTTTGGGACTGCTCTGCTGTTCGTGCTTTGGATTTTTGTCTTCAGTGTTTTGGTTATTGGCTTATTTGTGACTGTGCAGCATGGCTGGTTCTGAAGCTGAAGTGGGGGAGATGGACAAACGTACCCACAGTGTGGGGTTGCTCACTGAATTAGTGCAATAACTTTCCAATAAAGTTAATACTTTGTATCAAAGACAAGACAGTGCGGTTAATGAAACCAATGAATTTGTTCGAACACCATCCTGTCTTCTTACAGTGGGTCAAAGAAAGTACAGTTTTGTACCTACCATAAATGTAGATGTTCGAGTGCTATTACAGCTGCAGTAATCACATATGGGTTTTCAGCCGTCAGGCGGTCCCTCGGTCGGCCGAATTCCAAAGTCTTGGTCCGGCGTCGGTTGTTGTCGCGTACTCTTCTGACGTCAGGAAGGCCAGAGTATATAAGACACAGCCGACGCCATGTTCTTCAGTCTTTCTTGCCCCAGATGTCAGGTGCCCCCCAAAAGGAAGGCAATACATAAATAAATCTAATCCACAAATGTAAGCAAATAAAACATAGCAGGATAACCCAGTCAGCAGGTATGAAAAGGTATTCAGACCCCATGGTCTTACCAAGTGGGGAAGGAGGGTGGGAAACCTGTACTGCAGCTGTAATAGCACTCGAACATCTACATTTATGGTAGGTACAAAACTGTACTATGTTCATCGTGCATACAGCTGCAGGAATCACATATGGGTAGAGTCCCAAAGCTATGCATAGGGTGGTAGGTACTATAAGGAACTGGGTTGAGCTAGAATGCCCTGCAAAACTGCAGTGGCAAAGCCTGCTCTTGTTCTGGAATATAAAGGCAGATGGTAGTGTTTTGTGAAGGTATGTACAGAACTCCAAGTGGCTGCCTCCAAGATATCTTTAGTAGGCACTCCTCTGAGGAAGGCTGTAGAGGTGGCTGTGGCCCTGGTGGAGTGAGATCTGATACCAGTAGGGACAGGTTTTCCATGATAGGAGTAACAAAAGCGTATGCATTGACCAATCCACTTGGAAATGGTCTGTTTGGTAACAGGTTTCCCTGGACCCCCCACAGCATAGGACACAAAGAGTTGACCTGATTTCCTGAAGGACTTTGTTCTGTCCAAGTAATAACGTAGCTGCCTGTGGATGTCTAAAGAGTGAAGCAGCCTTTCCCCTTTGTTTTGAGGGTTAGGGTAAAAGGTAGGAAGGTGTATGGCCTGGTTTAAGGCTACCCTAGATACCACTTTAGGCATAAAGGAAGGGTTGGTACGAAGGGAAACCCTGTCCTGATGGAAGATGAGGAAGGGCTGCACCGCCATGAGGGCCTGTAACTCAGAAACTCTACGAGCTGAAGTGATGGCCAGTAGAAAAGCTGTTTTCCAGGACAAATATTGTAAATCTGTTGAAGCAGCAGGTTCAAAGGGAGGCAATGTCAATTTTTCTAGTATGTAGTTAAGGTCCCAAGCTGGTACTGGTTGTTTCCTTGGAGGTCTTATGTTCTTAGCCCCTCTGAGGAACTGTCGTAGGAGTGGGTGTGAGAATAAAGGAGGATCCGTGTTGAATTCTGCAGAGATTGCTGAGGCATGTATTTTGATTGAGGAAAATGAAAGTCCATTGCTCAATAGTTCAGCTAGGTACTGCAAAACCTGAGGCAAGTTCAATTTTCTAGGGTCCTGCCCTCTTTTTTCATTCCAACAGCAAAACCGCTTCCATTTTGCGCACTAAGCTTTTCTAGTAGATGGTCTTCTGGCCTCCAAAATGACATCCTGCACCTCCTTGGAGAGTAGAGTCTGATGTGGTGTTAAGGAATTTTTCATGCAGCGAGACTGAGTGTTTTCAGCTGACTGTGAAGGGTTTTGAAATTGTTCTGCGTCAGCAGTAGAGGTGTTAGAGGCAGGGGCCACGGAGGAGTGTGTGTTAGGCTCCTCAGGAGTGGATACCAGTGTTGTCTCGGCCAGTCTGGAGCAATCAGTATCATCCTCGGCTTGTCTGTTCTTGCTTTCAAAAGTACCTTGGGCAGAAGAGGTAGAGGTGGGAATGCATAAACTGACCAAGTTGTCCAAATGAAGGAAAGGGCGTCCACTTTCCAGGCCTTTGGGTGGAAGGTCCTTGAGCAAAACCTTTTTAATTGATGGTTTCTGTGGGAGGCAAAAAGATCTATATCTGGCCTCCCCCACGTTTGAACAATCTCTGTAAACACCTGTGGATGTAGCTTCCATTCGTGTGGATCTGTCATATTTCTGCTCAGAGTGTCTGCCAGTGTGTTTTACATCCCTGGCAAGTACTGTGCTTGAAGTTCGATTTGTCTTTCCAGAGCCAGGTTCCAAAGAGTCATGGCTAGTCTGCACAAGGGGTATGAATGAGTTCCTCCTTGTTTGTTTATGTACCACATTACTGTGGTGTTGTCTGTTCTTATGAGCAGTTGTCCTGGATGCAGGAATTCTCTGAACGCTGTGATTGCATTTATTACTGCCAGCATTTCTTTTTGATTGATGTGAAGGTGCTTTTCTGTTTGGGGCCATCTGCCCTGAATGCACCTGTCCTTCATGTGCGCTCCCCAGGCGTAGTCTGAAGCGTCTGTGGTTATGACTTGTGTAGCTTGAGGCTTGCAGAATGGGAGGCCTGTGTTTACTTGGCATGCTTGGGCCCACCATATGAATTCCTTTTGAAGACAGGGAATTATTGGAATAATTGCTTCCAAGCTGTGACTGTGTTGAGACCATAGATTTTTTAGGTACCATTGAAGTTTCCTCATGTGCAGCTTTGCGCATGGGATTAGAAGAATGCAAGATGCCATGAATCCCAGAGCCTGCAGGATTTTCCTTGCAGTAAGCCTGGTACTTTTTGCTAGTATTTTGAAGTACTGAGATAATTGCCCTTGTTTTTCTGGCGTAAGGTATGCCATCTGGGTGTTTGTATCCAAGTTGGCACCCAGGAAGGTTATTTTCTGAGAAGGTGTTAGCTTTGATTTCTCCTTGTTGATGGTGTATCCCAGAGAAAGCAGTAACCGTGTCACATATGCCAGATGTTTCAGAAGTATGTGTTTGCTGTCCGCTTGGATCAGGCAGTCGTCCAGATAAGGGTAAATTTGTATCCCTTGAAGTCTGCAGTAGGCAATCACTGATGCCAGGCACTTGGTGAATACTCTGGGTGCAGTAGATAAGCCAAAGGGCAATGCAGAGAATTGATAGTGGTTTGAACCTGCAAGAAATCTGAGGTATCTTCTGCAACTTTGTCTGATTGGGACATGCAGGTATGCCTCCTTGAGGTCCAATGTTACCAGCCAAAACTCCTTGCCCAGCATGGGAAGAAGTTGCTGTAATGTGAGCATCTTGAATTTTGGTACGAGAAGAAATGTGTTTAGGATGGATAAGTCCAGGATGGGTCTCCAGTCGGTTCCTTTTCTTGGTACCAGGAAAAGCCTTGAATAAAAACCTTGAGCTTGTTGGTGCGTAGGTACCTTTTGTATAGCCCTCATGTTTAGGAGCTTTGTAATTTGCAGTTGTGCCTCTACCCTTTGATTTTGTGGTAGATTTGGCATGCCTCTCATTTTTGGAAGAGTGTGAAAATGGAATTTGTAGCCTCTGTTTATAATGTCCAGAATCCATTTGTCTGTTGTGACAATATGCCAATTGTTTGCAAATAGTGTTAGTTTCCCTCCCAAAGGTGCTGCTAGTTGAATCTTGCTTGGCATGAAAATGAGGGAGTCATTGAGTCTGCTTCCTGTACTGTTGAGCACTGTCTTCACCACCTCTTGGTGCTGGAGATTGCCATTGTCTGCCTCTATAGGACCCTTGTGATTGTCCTCTGCCCCTTCCGCGTCTGTATCTGCCTCTTTGGGGCTTGTCAGTGGCTGGAAAGGACCAGTTTTTTGAGGGCCAATTCCTGCTAAATCATGGTGGCTGGACCTGTAAGAAAGCTTTGACAGTTTGCATAGATTTTGCTTTCTCTTCCATTTTACGTAATATATCCTCAGCATTAGTACCAAAAAGAACATCCTTATGTAAAGGTGCATCAAGAAGTTTAGCTTTCACATGATCTGGCAGATTTTGTTCCCTAAGCCATGCATGTCTGCGAATGACTGATCCGGTAGCGGCTGCTCTGCTGGAGGCCTCTAGGGCATCATAACCACATTGCAAAGTGTGTTTACCCACTTGTTCTGCACTATGCATCATAACCTGTAACTCTTTTATATCTGGTTGTTCAGGTTGCGACATTTTGTTTTTTAATTGTGATAACAGGAATTGTTGATATTTAATCATATGAAACTGGCAGTTTAAGGCCCTCATGGCTAGGGTGGCCGAGGTATAAACCTTCTTACCCCACCTTTCTAGAGATCTAGATTCCCTTTCAGCAGGAAGTGGATTCTTAGCAGTGGAGGCCTTAATTCCCTTAGGGCCTTGAGAAATAGTTTCAGGGTCTGCATTATGGCCTTTGTAGAGGAATTGATGAGAACTAGGTACTCTGTAATATCTATCGGGCTTAACTGGTGCAGGAGGCAGTGAATCAGGATTAAAGCAAGCCTCCGAGTAGACATCATCCAGTACCTCCAAAACAGGAGGAATAGCCAAGGTCTATGCTGAGGTAACCACAGAAATTCCCTAAGCCTTTTCTTGGAGTCTGAAAAGTCTTGGCCTTCCCAGTGGAAGTGTTCCCTCAAGGTGTGCAAGGTTTCCCCAAAAGAAAAATCCTCAGGGGGGGATACAGAAGGAATAGACTGCTCTGCATCTGAATCCTCAAAAGGGGAATAAGAGTGTTCCTCAGCATCAGAATGCTCTGATAAAATGGATCCCTGGTCAGAAGAGGAGATTCCTCCTCCACTCTGGGTCTCTTGTCCGGAGGGGCCTGGGAGCCTCTGATAAGAGTGATAAGATCCTCAGCCATTTTAAGCATGTGTTTCTTAGGCATGGGTCCAGGTGATGGGCCTTGTGCAGCCGCCGCCTAGTATGATGCCTGGCTGCTTTGGATTTAGTGAAGGCCTTAATAGAGAAAGGATGAAGGCCTAAATACACCATGGGTGGAAGTAGATCTGTCCACATTAGTAGGCTCGACATAAGCAGGGGCTTCGGTTGTAGTCTGGGAAAGGGCCGAAGAACCAGCGGTCTCGGTACAGAAGACACCGCCAGGGAGTGTCGTCGGTAGTCAGGGACTGCAAAGGCGTCTCACTGAGAACCGGACCACGTGGAGCCTGTTTCGCGTGGTGTCGGTGGAGACCGGTCCTCGCCTGGCGGTCCTTTTCCTTGCGTTTTGGTAAGCGGTAGTCGGAGTATCCGGCGACATTTTATAATCAAACGCTTTACCAAAAGTGTTGGGCGAACTCCGCCCGGCGCTGATAGTGCGTTTATTGAAGGTAGCGCAAGCGACAGCCCGAGACGCCGTGGTCTGGGCCCAAACAAGGTATGCAAAGGGAATGGAAATCCTTATGCGGTATTTGCTTCCCACAAGAAATACAATTATTAACTTTTTCTGACATCGGTCTGAGGCAAGAAAAGATTCCCCAACGGGGTACTTAGCTTTAATGAAGACTTCGGTTCCAAATATTTTCGTAATTCAGGAGCTGGCCGACCGGCACTTGCGAACTGCTTCTGCTTCGGGCATCGCGCGGCAAAAAAGACTGAAGAACATGGCGTCGGCTGTGTCTTATATACTCTGGCCTTCCTGACATCAGAAGAGTACGCGACAACAACCGACGCCGGACCAAGACTTTGGAATTCGGCCGACCGAGGGACCGCCTGATGGCTGAAAACCCATATGTGATTACTGCAGCTGTATGCACGATGAACATCTAATTTAGCTGGTGTGTTCAATTCTAATTTACCAGACCTAAATGTAGTTCTATCGGAGGATTTGAATTCCTGGCTTGACATTCCCCTCTCGTTTGGCAATCACGCAACCCATAAAGAACACCCTTCCTTTTCTGTTACATTACTGGCTTTTGAAAGAGTCATTACCAAGTGCAGGAAGTTGCAACTACAAAATGTCCATCTTAAAGAAAGTGTTTTGGCCAAATGGATTCCCAAAGGACTTAAACTCTGGAAATGTCCTAACAGAGTCAAAGCAGGGAGTCCTTTCTATGCTGAACTACTTAATATGTTCGATAGACATGGTTGAGAGCTGTTAGAATGTATTCTCAAACACAATGCAAAAGAGATAGATGTATCCCTCCATGAAGCTAACAGACTCAATGGCATATTACAACCAGATTTGTTATTTCCACAATATACTGGGGAATACAATGACATTTTCAAAAGAGTTGATTGTGAAATTCTGGCTCTGAGGGCAACAAAAGAAAAAAAGTTTGAAAGGGACAGGGTCGCGTATGACGAGGGAAGGGCATATCCAAAACCTCCATCTACCAATCAAACAAGTGCAGAGGATGCTATCAACATGGAAGGAGGTGTGTCTACGACTACTGACACAGAATACGATGACTATGGCTTCCCTTTAGACCAGCATCAGAAGGAGCAGGTATGGAGATCGGAGTGGATAAGAAACCAAAGGGCAAAACAGAAGAATGGCCCATACAATGCTTGGAGGGAGAATTTGGGGCCGAAATAGTAGCAACAGAGGAGCTTCAACTGGGCACAGTGGCAGAGATGATGGTGGTTTATGAGGATACAAACTACAGTGAAAATTTTACGGACAGCTTTACACTTGTTCACAACTATTCAGGTGACTTATAATTGTTGAATTACAGTGATTATGAGTGTACTGTGGAACACGCCGAGTTGCTCAGTAAAGGTGAACTGTTTATATCCTCAGCCCACTTCAAGATTGACTCCCTCCTCACCGATTTGAAATTGTTTCTTAGAAGGCTGTATTTAGGGATGATTTTAGATAGATAGACTGTCTCGTTTGATCATGTTTTAAGGCACAGTAGTACTTTTAACTCTCCTTTCCCCTTGCCTTTAATTATCTTTGAAAAGATGGTTGAGTTGGACTTCAGGTCCCTTATTAAAAACATAAATAGCTAATCTAGCCAAGGTAATTTAAGTCTACAAGAACACATCCAGTGGTGCCTTGTATCTTTGGGATCCCAAAGATTCACAAATCCACCACCGATCCACCTATGTGTCCCATAGTCAGTGGCAGTAAGTCCAAAACCCACCCCCTTGGCGTATATGTAGACAAGTTACTTAAAGATGTTTTAACACCTTTTGGTCACATTTGCCAAGATTCTTGGGATTTTTTATTAAAATTGAAGGAGGTTGAATTTTCCAAGAAGTGTGTATTTTTAACCGTGGATGTTAAGGCACTATTTAACGTGATACCTCATGAATTGGGGCTTGAGTGGTTCCATGAATTTTTATGTGAACACACTGAATTTAAGAACGACAAAGTGAAAGTTTTAGTTTCTTGCATGGAAATGGTTTTGAAATACAATTTTGTGTTTTCTAGAGGGACAGTACTACCATCAAAGTAAAGGGGTAGCTATGGGGGCCTTATGTGCCCCCATTTTCGCTAACATTGTTTTATTACAATGGGAAAGAAAAATTTTGTTTATCCACTTTGAAGTAAAGCCATGGAGGCTGTATTTGCACTTCCTAGATGACATTTTTATCGTTTGGAATAGGCCTTTGGCAAATATAGAGGGGCTCATGGAATTTATTAATGTTTCTACCCCTTTTTGAGGTTTTCTCACACTGCCCATCACAAGTACATTCATTACTTAGATGTCACTATTTCCAAGGACTATGAAAGTGAGAAGTGGGTTAGTACCATCTGTAGAAATCCCACTTATACTAACAGCTTACTTCACTTTGGGAGTAACCACCCCTTACATCAAAAACTGGGGATTGTAAATGGTCAATTTGTGAGGGTGGACAGAATAGTGTCTTTGCATTCTCAGTTGGTAATGGAATGTGAAAAACTTAAAGACATGCTATTCAAGAGGGGTTACCCTGAAACTTTGGTCATCCCCATTTGTGAAGATACTATATGGAAAAGGATGAATGGGGACATAGTGCCACTAATATCATTCTATTATACCACAGTTCCAGTGGCAAAAAAGAGGGGTTATGTGATTCTATTATGAAAAATCATGTGTTTGTCACAGAGTACAATAATTAAGCCCCTCTTATTAGAGATATTTTGTTTAAAAACTGGCCTATTTTTTCCCTTTTTAGGGATGCCAAGGACAAATTGGATGAGGGTCTTGGTGTTTAGGAGGGGGAAGACCATTAAGAATTTTTTAGAACAAGCCCCCACATATAGTGAATATGGTCGTAGCAACAAGAGTGCAGGTACATACAAATGTGGCCATTGTAGGTATTGCCCGGACATTTTGGAGGGCGATCACATTAGTATAAAAGGGATGTTTATCAAGTCCAGAGGTTTTTCTAATTGTGAGAGTTGTGGGGTTGTATATGCTGCTATCTGTTAAATGTGCCGATGTTTTTACGGTGGCAAAACTAAGGGAAAAATCAAGGAACATATATATGAACACAAAAAAGACATCAGAAAGGTGGATTGCAGCAATGCTTTGGCCAAACATCACACGGAGTTCCCTGCCCATTATATTCGCTTTTTTGTAGTTGAACACGTGTTGCAAGACACTAGAGGGGGGCCGTTGGAATGACATTTTAGAGGAAAGAGAACTGCGTTGGCAGCTCAGATTGGATGCTACTAACCATCCAGGATTAAATGAGGGACTGTCTATAGCCAGTATATTAAGGCTCAAGTCTTATGTGGTATAAACTGGGTTTAGTTTTTTTTATTTTAATTTAATGTTCCTTGACATATTCCACATTATTATTATCATTTTTTGATTTTAAATGCATTATAAAGTTTAGGCATCACTGTGGTTCAGTTTATTATGTATTATGAATTTTTGTGGTGTGTGATTATGTTTTCAATTTATGGTTTCAGTTTGTTTTAACATTTAGTGTGTACTGGTGCTTTAAGAGTTTTAAGGTTTGTATACAGCTCAGCAAGCTCCTGCCTGGTGCCCTGCAGAGTTCTACAGCAGCAGACAGACAAAAGGGAGACTTTGGAGTGATTAAGTATCATTTTTCTGCATTTTCTTGCTGCCTTTAGCTAATTCTGCCTAAAACACAATTTTTTTAAAGTATCTGTGATTTAAAAAGCTTGTTTCAGCTACATATTGTACTTATTTTACTGCCTGCACTTTAACAAAGTCATTTTTGTGTTTAAATTACCTGTTTAACTGTTGTAGGCTAGACACTCAAGTGTGATAACCATTTCTGTACATTTAAAGTGTTTTTTTGATTGTATCTGCTTTATTTTCTGAAAAGAAAACAAACAAAAAAAAATACTTGTTTTCTCACCTTTCTAAGCTAGTATAGTCCAGTTTTCAGGTTAGTGCTGAATTCAGGGCTGTGTTACAAGTTTCTGTGTTTGCCCATACCTTACTTAGATAGAAGGAAGTTTCTCTGTTCACCTGTGAGAGAGGGGAGCTTTGAGCAACCTATCTGTCCCTGGAGGAGTGGTTTCAGCCCAGAAATTAGTAGTTTATTGGCCATTTTGGGCTAATTTCTATCTCTTTCATTTCCCTGCTATAAAACCTGCATTAGCGTGGTTTTGCGTGCTGTGCAGCACCGGTTAGCTAGGGTATAACTTTTCCCAGCTCCACAAAGTCTACTCTTCAATTTGTCCCTTGGAACTAGACAAACCTTCAACTTAAGCACTCAAACCATTCACTTCTCAGCACAACACTTGCTCAAAATTAATAGTAAGCACTTATAAACCTTAGCACTAGACCCCCCTATACTGTAGAAAAGGACAAGGCTCTCTATTCGACTTTACCAGCCAATCAATAAAACAGCTCACTATACCTATCCAGGCATGTCCAAAGGGCAGTTTCAGGTGTACTCTCCAGTCCAACTGGTGAATCTGGGCATTTTGAGGCAATGTTACAACTGCCTCATGTACACAGACAACCCTCTCCTCCTACCACCAAACACTAATACATGTGAGAGATGCAATTATACATCCAAACTGGAGGCTAAGCTCTCTCAACCCAAGACTGGACCAGACAGTCAAGAGGAGAAGGGAATTACTTGCATCACACCACCAGTCTCACACAGACCTATGAAACAAGCACCAGCAAAAAACACACATAAATACATGAAAACATACTCGGAGGCTCTAAATAAAAATCTGCAAAAGCAACAGAGACCTCCAAAGCAGACATCCAAGCAACCTCCACCCCCCAACATAAACCATGAAACATACACACTTCACAAAACCAGTGTGCCACGCAATCACAGCCCTTAAGGCAAAATAACATACCCAACACACTAGTAATAGGTGACTCTATAGTCAGGCACACTGACGTCCCACTCAATAGGCTGAACAAGGAGAAGGTTACTAGTAGCTGCCTGTCGGGTGCCAGGATCCGCCACATAACACAAGCATTCAGATCACACCAGAACAAGTACAAATATGACTCTGTCATTGTCCATCTTGGTGTGAATGACCTGAGCCGTACCTCCCTTTACTACATGGAAAGAGACATGGAGGAGCTCTCTGATCACGTAGCCCAGGCCGGTATAACCCTGACCCTGAGTAGCATCCTGCCCTCACCAAGAATGATACCAAGGTATAAAGAAAAAATTATCAATTTCAACAATTGGCTAAGCTTCTGGTGTCATGCAAAGGGGATCCAGTGTCTATCAGCCTGGGATGCCATGCTCGACAAGCAAAGCTGCTTCACTAAAGATGGCTTGCACCTGTCACCCTTAGGCTTTCGAATACTGGCCAAGGCTTTTCCCACCCCCATAGTACCTTTTTTAGGCAAGGCTCTAAAGACAAACCCACCAACATAAATAGCACAAGGAACAAAAAACTGAGGGTAATGCTACTCAATGCTAGAAGTCTAAATCTCAAAATGCACGCACTCGAGGCACTCCTCAGTATGGAGAAAATCGATATCTGTGAAGTAACAGACATCTGGTTTAAGGCTCCAGAGAGCACCCCAGCACTGCTAGGCTACAACTCATACCATACATTTCAGCCACAAAATCCAGACCGAAATACAAAAGGAGGGGGCGTATCCATATTCATCAAGGATACCGACATCTCCAGGTTAGTGGCACAGCACAATGCTTCAGAGATCATCCATGTGCAACTAACAACGGACAGAACTGCAATTCAAATTGTAGCTTGCTACAGATCACCCACCATGTCCCAGGACCCCCATTCCGCATTTCTGGAAACACTGGGAAACATAAAGGTCCTACCAAACACCCTGATATTGGGTGATTTCAATTACCCAAACATTAACTGGGAGAACTACTCAGGTACTAACTGCCTTGCCCAACATTTCCTAGAATTTATAGACTCAAATGCCCTGGATCAACTGGTCAACACTCCCACCAGAGGTAACAACATATTGGACCTGGTCATCACCAACATGGGCGACCGGTGTTCCACATCAGAGCTCAACCCTTCGCTGGTTAGATCTGACCATAAACTAATCATTCTGGATATCCACATTCTGCCCTCACCCCCGGTCAAAGAAACCACCGTGAAAAACTTTTCAAAAGCAAACTTCATGTTACTTAAGACCAAGGTGGAAAGTTTCAAATCCCCCATGCTAAAGGATAACGCTGCCCAAGCTGCAAAATACTTTACTAATGCACTCTACGGGCACCTACAAGAATGCATGGAACGTGCTATCCCAAGCAAAACCAAAACTCACTCCTCCAAGAAAAGGAAACCAGTCTGGTGGACCCCTGCCATAAACAAGCTGTAGAATAGAAGGAGGAAACTAGTACAGAAAATAGTAAAATCCCAAGAGGGGAAGACATCCCTGATCAGTATCAGCAAGAAACTATGATCCCTCATAAAATCATCCAAGGCTAGCTTCGAAAGAAAAATTGCCAAGGGCTCCAAAGATAACCACAAGGCATTCTTTAGCTATGTCAAGAATCTAAGTGGCAATTCCCAGATCTGCTTGGAGTTAGTGCAGAATGGCACAAAATATACTGAACCGATATATATCACCAACATCCTGGCAGACAGGTTCAGTGCAAACTTCACCCCCCTCTCACCCCCAAAAGGGCCCATAACCATACCAGAAGAACGTAGTGCCCCTGAAATCACAGACACTCAGGTTAAAACAGCCCTCTCCAAAGCCAAAAACACAGCATCAATGGGACCGGATGGTGTCCCAGGCTGCATCCTACATGAGCTCAAAGATGAACTAACCCCTCACCTAAACACACTGTTCAAACTCAGCCTTTCCACAGGCTACGTGCCCAAAGAGTGGCGCACAGCAACTTTTATTCCGCTCCACAAAGGTGGAGTCACAAGAGACCCCAGGAACTACCACCCTATAAGCCTGATTAGCTTGGTCTGCAAGGCTATGGAGCGCATCATCATGGATCTATTTAACAGAGACATTGGGAACTTCCAAACACTGGACCCTACCCAGTTCAGCTTTGTTAAGGGCAGATCATGCCTCCTAAACCTGGTGGACTTCTTTGAGACAGTTACCAAGGCTATAGACAAGAAGAAGGTGGCCCACACAGCCTACGTAGACCTGGCAAAGGCCTTCAACACCATTCTCCATTCTGGTATTATAGACAAGCTCACTAGCCTGAACATAAACCCCTATGTCACTAGATGGGTTGCCAACTGGCTCACAGACAGGACCCACATGGTAAGAGTTGTGGGAGCTAGGTCTGACTCTAAACCGGTTAAAAGTGGCATTCCCCAGGGCTCAGTCCTAGGACCCCTCCTGTTCAGCATATACTTCTCAGAGGTACATGCAAGCACAGGAGGACTATGGCTGACCAAGTTCACAGACGACTGCAAACTAGAGGCTATAATTGACTCTCCGGCTGACACAGACATCCTCCTAAAGGGTCTCACTGAAACAGATACCTGGTGTCAAAACCATGGCTTCAAGCTAAACGCCAGAAAGTGCATAGTCATCCCCTTTGGAAAAAACAAAGTACCCACAAATTACCATATAGGTGGTAGCCCCCTAAATATGGAAGATGAAATAAAGGATCTGGGGACCCAAGTCGATAGTAATCTCTCCTTTGATAATCACATTGCCAAAGTGGTTAGAAAACCCTTCTATGTGACCCACCTAATAACAAAAGGGTTTGCATCCACATGAAACGAGGTCATTATACCCCTCTACGCATCACTCATCAGACCCATCATAGAGTACAACGCCCCATTTGGGATATACCTTACAATACACCTGCAACAGCTGGAAAGACCAGGGAAGCACCTAACCAAGAGGATCACTGGCCTCAAACAGATGCCCTATGCAGCACGACTGAAGAAACTCCAGCTGTACTCGGTTGCATACCGCCTACTCAGAGGTGATTTCTGCCTGACATACAAGGCCATGTCCAACCCAGAATTGATGTACATGCTCCACCTAAAGAAAACCATATCTCCTCAAGCCACATGCTCTAGGGATCTAAACCTCACCACAACAATAAATAGGACATGCTGGGGGTATAGATTCCTGTCCCAGAGACTTCCCATGCTCTGGAACAAGATTCCAATCTACATTAGGCAGAGCTCCTAACTAACACTCTTCAAGAGAAACCTTGATGAGTGGATGGGAAACAGGAAGTTTACCCTGGGATCACTTCAGTGGCTGTGCCGGACAGAGGCACAGGGAACTAATCTAAGGGGGCGGTGAAAGCCAAAACATTCCGGCTAGGCTTATAAATGCCTTTGGGCAGATAGCCTAGTACCTACATATGAACCTATGATTAGAGGCAAAGATGTAGCATGTGATACTGGGGAGGGGTACAAAAGGATGGTGTGTGCTTTTAGCAATTTGATTCTGATGAAGTAACTTGTTTATGAAAGCACTTAATCCTGGTCTACATTAAATTTATTTGCTCCTACATCTGCCTTCGTTTTTTCTTTGGGACTGCTCTGCTGTTCGTGCTTTGGATTTTTGTCTTCAGTGTTTTGGTTATTGGTCTTTGACATTAATAGAACTTGTTGGCAGGATAGATTTGTGTCCCAAAGATTCCCCCATCTGTGGAACAGATTCCCTCTCCGTGTCAAGCAGAGTACCTCTCCAGCCCTCTTTAAGAGGAACCTGGATGACTGGATGGGAAACAGAAAATACATCCCTGAGATCCCACCTGTGTCCCTGCTGGACAGGAGAAACAGGTGTTGACTTTGAGGGAACATGGGCGAAATTCTTGGCTAGGCTTATATGGGCCTCTGGGCCAATAGCCTAGTATCATCCTATGAACCTGTGAAAATGTGAATTTGATTAGGCATCTTGAAAACCTTTCTTTTTCAGTGGAATACCTGGGAGAAAGGAAAGGAAATTAATTGCAAGAAGAGCTCCAATAGTGACAGACGAAGATAAAAAAGATAACAATGGCAAATTTGTAGTACTAGGGGCCTACTGGCAATGGAGGAGGATTACACCTAAAACTGCTAAAATGGAGCTTAAGAAACTTCTGGGAGAAATAAATCATTTTTCAGCAAGAATCTTACTTATAGGTGGGGACTGGAATTTGATTTGCAGCAGTGAAGATGTGTCTGGGAGGCCCAGATGGGAAAATATAACAACAGAGGGTAGATATTTGAGGAAATTTATGAAAATATTTGGCATGGAAGATGTGAATTCAGTAACAGGAGTTTGGAGTAAATTTACATCTTATTCCACAAGATATAAAAACTGTGCTAGGCTATACAGAACTGACATTTCACAGGAACATGTGTATTTAATTGAAGGCCCTGATACTCCCTCAATAACTATTTCAGATCATGCACCAATAATAGCTAAAATAAAAGCACTGGGTAATAAAAGAAAAATGAGACATTGGTACTTTCCCACTACCTGTTGAAAAGAGAGGAATTTAAGGAAAGGGCAGTGGAGATTGTTCAGGAGCTGTTAGAGAGGACAGAAATTTCTTCTGAAAATATAGCCGGGGAGTGGGATAAAATTAAGGTGGAGTTTAAAAATAGAGGAAATAAGAAAAAAGAAGCTGTGGTTAAGAAGTAACAAGACTTATTTAGAGGTACTGACAAATTATATTGCAGAATACGGGGAAACTGACAGAACAAGCAGAGGATCAGCTGTACAATGTTAGCCAGAAAATAAAAGATTACCTCTATAATATGCACAAGCTTAGGATAACTGCTGTTAAGCAACTGCTTTTTGATAATAACACTAGAACACAAAAACTTTTAGCACAACAACTCAGCCAACACAAAGTAGAAAGGGTTGTCACCAGACTTCGGGTGTCTATAACAAGGAAGGTAACAAGAGATCCTGTAGAGGTATTAGAAATATTTTAGAAATTCTATGAGAATCTCTATAAAGCAGAGAAATATGAAAATCAAGAAAAGATACAAATGGAAATGTTTATGGAAGAATTAAATATGCCAAGGTTAAAGGTAGATGAGGCTCAATGACTAATGGTTAGGAAAGGAGATAAACATGGTGATGTATCTCCAGTCTACAGGAACGACCCAGGAATAGATGGTATTCCTGTGGAAGTTTGGAAACTAGGAGGTAAAAAGCTGATAAAGATAGTACAGTTGTGTACCTACCATAAATGTAGATGTTCGAGTGTATTCACTGTTGCAGTCATTACACTTGGGTTATCCTGCTGGCAGGCTACCCGCAGTCAGCCTGAATTCCAAAGTCCTGGTCCGGCGTCGGTTGCTGTCGCCTCCTCCCTGACGTCAGTGCGCCAGGGGTATAAAAGATGCAGCCTATGCCATTTTCTTCAGTTTTTCTTCCCCCAGATGTCAGGTGCCCCCAAAAGGGTAGGCTAAAAAATTCTGCTTATAAAGAAGCATGGAGTTACATAAACATTACCTTCATCTATAAGCAAATACACCACATAGGTTGTATAGAACAGAGAAGTACAGATAAGTCCCAGCCATGAAAAGGGGGATGGTGGGAAGGTAACCTGGACTGCAACAGTGAATACACTCGAACATCTACATTTATGGTAGGTACACAACTGTACTATGTTCATCGTGTTTCACTGTTGCAGCCATTACACTTGGGTTGAATCCCAAAGCTGAGGTTGGGTGGCTGGGCCTAAATAGAATTAGGAGTGGATATGAGGCCCTGCAGAACTGCAGTGGCAAAGCCTGCTCTGGATTTAGAGTAAAGAGGTAAGTGGTAGTGCTTTGTAAAAGTGTGCACTGAAGTCCAAGTTGCAGCCTCCAAAATATCCTTGGTTGGTACTCCTCTGAGGAAGGCTGCTGAAGTGGCTGCTGCTCTGGTTGAATGTGGCCTAATGCCCTTAGGCACTGATTTGCCATGTTGTGAATAGCAGAAACGAATGCAGTGGCCTATCCATTTTGAAATAGTCTGCTTTGAAATAGCCTTTCCTTGTGATCCTGCAGCATATGCCACTAGAAGTTGCTCAGTCTTTCTGAAAGCTTTAGTTTTGTCCAAGTAGAAGCGTAACTGTCTGTGTATGTCCAAAGAATGCAGAAGTCTCTCCCCTTTATTCTGTGGGTTTGGATAAAAGGTAGGCAAATGAATGGTTTGGTTAAGAGCCACACTGGACATTACCTTAGGCATAAATGTTGGGTTTGTCCTTAGAGAAAACCTGTCCGGATGGAAAATAATAAAAGGTTCCACAGCCATTAATGCCTGCAACTCTGAGACTCTTCTTGCTGAAGTTATTGCTAGGAGCAGAGCTGTTTTCCATGATAAGAATTTTATCTCAGCTGTATTGGCTGGCTCAAAAGGAGGCAGTGTGAGCTTTTCCAAGACAAAATTGAGGTCCCATGTAGGTATTGGTGCTCTCCTTGGAGGTCTTAAGTTTTTGGCCCCTCTGACAGTGGATGTGAAAAAATAGGTGGGTTTGTATTGTAATGAGCTGAAATGGCAGAGGCATGGATCTTAATTGATGAAAAGGATAAGCCTTTGTCCAGCATCTCAGTTAGGTATTGTAAAATCTGAGGAATATTTGGTACAAGCGTGTCCATTCCTTCTGCCTGGTTCCAATCACAGAATCTCTTCCATTTTTCTGCATAAGATTTTCTGGTGCTGGGCCTCCTGGCCTCCAAAATAACATCCATAACTGCTTTAGAGAGAGGTGTGTTCTGAATGGTTACGTTATCCGGCATGCAGCCAGATTTAGGGTTCTGAGTTGGCTGTGCAGGATCTGATTGTTTTGTTGGGTCAGTAAATGAGGAATTTGAGGTAATGTCCAGGCTGGGCCTTGAGACAAGCTCTTTAGGATTGGGTACCAGTGCCTGCATGGCCAGTCCGGGGCAATCAGTATCATTTTTGGCTTCTCTTGTCTGACCTTTAGGAGTACCTTGGGGAGGACAGGCAGTGGTGGAAAGGCATATACTGTAAGGGTTTTCCAGCTGAATGATAGAGCATCCACTTTTCATGCTTGTTTGATAAGTTTTTGTGCAGAATCTCTGTAGTTGGCAGTTGTGAGGGGAGGCAAATGGATCTATGTCTGGGCATCCCCATTTCCTTCCTATCATGTTGAAGATTTGTGAATGTAGTTTCCACTCGTGAGGATCCATGAGGTTTCTGCTTAGTTTGTCTGCCAGTGTATTTGTCTTTTCTGGCAGGAATTGTGCTTGCAGGTGTACTTGATAAGTCAATGCTGCGTTCCACAAAATCATGGCTTGTCTGCAGAGGGGGTAAGAATGTGTGCCTTCCTGCTTGTTTACGTACCACAGGACTGTAGTATTGTCCGTCTTTATCAGCAGTTGTCCTGGATGAAGTAGATCCTTGAAGGCTGTCAGGGCATTCTGTACAGCTAGCATCTCTTTTTTATTGATATGAAGATGCATTTGGCTTGTGGGCCATGTGCCCTGAATACATTTTCCTGCCATATGGGCCCCCCAGGCATAATCTGATGCATCTGGCTATGGGTAGAGTGAATGGCTGTCCCTTGTTGTGGTGACAGGCCTGTGCCCACCATCGAAACTCCTGTTGCAGGCAGGGAATGAGGGTAATTAGTGTTTCCAGGCTGTGGCAATGTTGAGTCCAAACACTTTTTAGATACCATTGTAGCCTCCTCATATGCAGTCTTGCATATGGAATTAGCAAAATGCAGGATGCCATGAAGCGCAAAGCCTGCAGAATTTTTCTTGCAGATAACTGAGTCTTTGTTGCCATCTTTTCGAAGTAAGAAGTCAGTTGCCTTTGTTTGTCTGGCGTGAGATAAGCCATCTGGGCAGTTATATTTAAGCTTGCACCCAGGAATATTATCTCTTGAGTGGGTACTAGTTTTGATTTCTTTTCGTTTACTGTGTACCCTAGGCAAATAAGTAATCTTTTTACAAACGCCAGATGCTTCAGTAGAATGTCTTTGTTCTCTGCTTGAATAAGGCAGTCGTCCAAGTAGGGCTATATCTGAATTCCTCTTTGTCTGCAAAATGCAATTACTTTTGCCAGGCATTTTGTGAAGTCCCTGGGAGCAGTAGATAAGCCAAAGGGCAGTGCAGAGAACTGGTAGTGCATTGAGCCAGCTATGAATCTGAGGTATCTTCTGCAAGATTGTCTGATTGGGACATGCAGGTATGCCTCTTTGAGGTCCAAAGTTACAAGCCAAGCCTTCTTGTCCAGCATGGGCAGAAGCTGCTGCAGAGCCAACATTTTGAAATTTGGAACGTCCAGAAAAGTGGTTAGAATAGACAGGTCCAGTATTGGTCTCCAGGCTTTGTCCTTTCTGGGTACTAAGAAAAGTCTTGAGTAAAATCCTTGGCCCTGCTCTTGCTGTGGTACTTGCTGAATAGCCCTCATGTCTACGAGAGATGAAACTTGCTTTTGTGCCTCTGCCCATTGATTGAGTGGCAGGTCTGGCATACCTTTTGCCTTTGGAAGGGTGTGAAAGTGGAACCTGTAGCCCTCAGAGACTATATTCAAGACTCATTTGTCCTGGGTGATCATGTGCCAATTTTGTGAAAAAAGTGCTAGCTTTCCCCCTACGGGTGCTGCCAAAAGATAAGTGCTTGGCATTGGCAGAGGAAAGTCATTGGGACTGTTTCCTATATGGCTGTGATTTGTCTTCTCCGCTTTTGGAGGTAGAAGCACCCCATTGGTTGGGCCTGTATGAGCCTTGGGGCTGGGTTCTGCCTCTAAGGCATCTGTATCTGCCTCTTTGTGGCCTGTCTGACACTGGAAAGGACCATTTCTTAGAAGGCCAGTTCCTGCTAAATCTGGGTGGCTGTACCTGTAAGAAATCCTTTACTGTTTGCATATATTTCGCTTTATCCTCCATTTTCTTCAACATCTCTTCTGCCTTAACACCAAACAAAGTATCATGCTGTAATGGAGCATCCAATAATTTTGCTTTAACATGATCAGGCAGATTCTGTTCCTTTAACCAAGCATGCCTTATAATGACATGACCTGTAACAGTGGCCCTGCAAGAGGCCTCCAGTGAATCAAAACCACATTGCAAAGTATGCTTTCCCACTTGCTCAGCTGCATGCAATAAATCCTGCATTTCCTTGTTTTCAGAACATTCAGAATGTGTCAACATTTTCTGTTTTAGCAGTGACATTAAGTATTGCTGACATTTAAGCATATGAAACTGGCAATTTAAAGCCCTTACAGCCAAGGTAGCAGAAGTGTAAACTTTTTTCCCCATCTGTCCAGTGCCCTAGAATCCCTATCAGAGGGGACAGGGTTTTTTGCAGTGGAAGCCTTGACCACTTTGGGACCCTGAGATATAGTTTCTGGGTCAGCAGCAGGGTTTTTAAATAGAAATTTATGAGAATCTGGAACCCTGTAGTATCTGTCTGGCTTAACAGGTGCAGGGGGTAAAGAGTCAGGAGACAGGCCGGACTCTGAAAATACATCATCTACAATGTCTAGAACAGGTGAATAGCAAGAGGTCTGTGCTGAGGCAGTAAAAGAAAGTCTCTGAGCCTTTTCTTAGATTCTGAGTAATCTTGTCTCTCCCAGTGAAAATGCTCCCTCATGGTATGCAGGGTTTCCCTAAAAGAATAATCCTCAGGAGGAGAGGCTGAAGGAATGGATTCTTCAGCATCAGAATCCTCATAGGGAGGAAGAGAGTATCCCCGTTCTGAACAGGAGTCAGAAGAAATGGAAACCTCTGAAGAGGAGTCAGAGGAAATGGAAACCTGATCAGAAGAATTATATTCTGTGTCTTGCCTAGGCCTCTTATCAGGAGGGGGATGGGAACCCCTGATCAAAGTAATTAGGTCTTCGGCCATTTTAAGCATCTGTTTCTTAGGCATGGAAGTCTGTCCAGGAGAATGCTGTACTTGTTTCTTTGTCTTTAAAGCTGTTATAGTCTTTGCCTTGGAAGCTGAGGATGGCTTGACATATAACTGTGTAGGTCTGAAAACACCCTCAGAAGCCGATGCCTGCTCAGCAGTTCCAGACCCATCTTAGGGAATAGTTTCCGAGTGTCCAATACCTTGAGTATCCAGACGCCTAGTTGTCTCCACGTGGGAGTCGGAAACGGGCTGTGGCTCTGAGGTAGCTGGTGTCAGGGGCTGCAAAAGCGCCTCACTGAGAACCAGAGAACTGGCGACTGGCCTAGCAGAGGCCTTGTCGTCGGTTTTGGACCTCGGATGCCTGTCCTTTTCCTTTTCCTTGTGCTTTTTATAAACTCCGGTCATCGGTTGTTCCGATGGCATTATATAATTAAACCTTCGGCCAAAGTAATGAAAAGCAAAATCATACAGACGCTTAATAGTGCGTTGGTTAAATCTAGCACAAAACCAACAGCTAGCAACATCGTGATCAGGGCCTAGGCAAGGAATACAGTAAGAATGAAAATCCTTATGAGGTATTTGCTTCCCACAAGAAATACAATTGTTAACTTTTAATGACATCGGTCTGGAGCAAGAAAAAAGTTTCCCCAACGGGGTACTTAACTTTATTGAAGACTTCAGATCTGAAATTCGATTTCGAAAATCTCAGGAGTCGGCCGACCGGCACTTGCGAACTGCTTTTGCTTCGGGCACCGTGCGGCAAGAAAGACTGGAGAAAATGGCGTCAGCTGCATCTTTTATACCCCTGGCGCACTGACGTCAGGGAGGAGGTGACAGCAACCGATGCCGGACCAGGACTTTGGAATTCAGGCCGACTGCGGGTAGCCTGCCGGCAGGATAACCCAAGTGTAATGACTGCAACATTGAAACACGATGAACATTTGGAAGGTTTTGTTTAATAAGACGTTATGTACTCACCATAACGTTCCATCTGAGTAGGTAAACTTTATTTGGCAGCAACCTATGGGTCTTCGGATCCATATCGGATCCGAGCCGGCAGTTTCCAACAGCTGAGATCCGAGCTCCAAGCTCCTCCCCTACCCACTCTCTCGAGGCACTCCTAAAAATGGAGAACATCGATATCTGTGCAGTAACTGAGACCTGGTTCTTCACCAAGGATATTCACACCACCAGGCTAGTTGGCCAACACAATGTGTCTGAAATTCTCCAAGTGCAACTAACACTAGGTAAGACTGCAATCCAAATTGTAGCTTGCTACAGATCCCCACCATACCCCAAGATTCTCACTACACCTATCTAAACATACTGGAAAATATTAAGATAGAACCAAACACCCTAATACTGGGTGATTTTAACTACCTGCCATTAACTGGGAAAACTACTCATGTCCCAACACCGTTCTTGGAATTCATAAATTCCAACGCCCTGGATCAACTAATCCATAGTCCTACCAGCGGCTCCAATATCCTAGACCTGGTCATTACCAACATGGGAAATCAATGCTCCATACCTATGGTCACCCCTCGTTAGTCAGGTCTGACCATAAGCTAATCACCCTTAACATCCACATCAAAGCCAACTTCATGCTACTCAAGTCAAGTGACACATCCACTCATGCATGAATCGTACATCCCAAATAGAACCAAAATGTTCTCATCCAAAACAAGCAAGCCAATCTGGTGGTCCCCTGCCATAAACAAACTTTACAACAAAAGGAAAACAAAGGAAAGACTTTTGCAGAAACTGAGATGCCTCATAAAATCCTCCAAAAAGATTCCAAAGACAACCACAAAGCATTCTATAACTATGTCAAAAATCTAAATGGCAATGCTCAGACCTGCTCTGAGCTAAAACAGAATGGCATTAAATATACTGATCCAAAGGATATTGCCAATATCCTGGCAGATCGATTCAGAAGATTGCCAAATTCCAGTAATAACGGCACACAGGTACAAAACGACACTCTAAAGCCAAGAATACAGCATCCATGGGACCAGATGACATGCTGGGCTGTGTACTACATGAACTACAATATGAACTGGGACCTGACCTAAGTGTCATGTTTAATCATCAGTTATCCCAATCCACAAGGGGATCCACCTTGGATCCCGGAAACACGTCCCATCAGATTATCATGGAACTTATAAACAAAGACATTGGCAACCTTCAAACACTGGACCCCATGCAGTTTGGGTTCGTGAAGTCCGATCTTGTCTCCTGAACCTGATTAACTTCTTTGAATCAGTCTCCAGACCCATGGACAAGGATACAGTGGTCCACGCAGCCTATCTAGACCTTGCTCTGGAATCATAGATAAACTTACTAAGTTGGGCATTAATCCCTATGTCACCCAATGGGTTGCTAAATGGCTTACTGATAGAACCCACACTGTAAAAGTAGCTGACTCCAAATCCAGCTCCAGACAAGTGACTGTTTGGCATCTACTTCTCTGAAGTACAGGTCAACAACAAAGTTCACAGATGACTGCAAACTGGGAGCCATTATTGAATCCCCAAATTATGTGAATACAGAAACAGATGCTTGGTGCCAGAGCCATGGGCTCAAGCTCAATGCCAAGAAATGTATAGTTATATCCATGAATTACCATATAGGTGGCAGTACACTAAATACAGAAAGTTTGATAAGAGACTTAGGGACACAGGTGGACAGTGGTCTCACCTTGATAACCACATACATACAACAGTCAGGAAATCCTTCTATGTGGCACACCTCATCAGGTCATTGTCCCACTGTACTCATCCCTCATTAGACCCATTATAGAATACTCAAGACATCTGCAACAACTGGAAAGGCCTCAGAAATACCTCACTAAAAGAATCACAGGTGGACATGCTACACTTAAAGAAATCCTAACCCGTCAGAGATACACGCAGGGATCTAAACCTTGTCATCACAATAAACAAAACATGCTGGAGGGATAGGTTATATCAAGCAGAGTGCCTCTTTGGACCTCTTCAAAAGGAACCTTGGCGACTGGATGGGAGAGGGTCCAGGAAAGTAAATAATGTGGGAAGAAATAGCCAGGGAATTGTTATGGCTAGGCTTGTATAGGCCCTTGGGCTGATAGCTTAGTACCAACCTATGAACCTATGAACCTATGAACCGTAATCCCCTGCCATCCCTACCTGACCTCAGATCGAGTTTGCTTAATGCAAGACCTGCACCAAATAGCCAGTCTATGGTCTGACCTCGACACAATCAGATGACAATAAGAGTAATATAAACATCCGATGGTCAGGGGGAAGGAGGGGGGGACGGTTGCTGCCAAATGAAGTTTACCTACTCAGATGGAACTTTATGGTGAGTACATAACTTCTTAATCTGAAGTAGTTAACTTCATTTGTGCATCAACCTATGGGACAGAGTCCCCAGCTACCTAAAACTTGGGAGGTCCTCATGGAAGGATATTCCGGAGCACTGCAGAGCCAAAGGATGCTCTCCCTCTGGAGACCAGGTCCAACTTGTAATGATTTATAAAGGTATGAGATGAAGTCCAAGTGGCTGCTGAACAAATTTCATCCAATGAGACTCTAGAACGAAAGGCAGCACAGGTGGAAATTGACCTAGTAGAATGGGCATGGACTCCTTGGGGTGCGGGCCGGCCAGAACTTTCATATGCTAGTAGAATACACTGTGAAATCCATCTAAACAGTGTGACTTTAGAAACCGATTTTCCAAAATTAGATTTAGCAAAGGAAATAAACAGCTGGTCTGATTGCCTATGACCAGCTGTTCTGTGTAAGTAGAAACGTAGTTGTCTATGAACATCCAACGAGTGCAATTTATATTCGCCTTTGTTTTGGTAATTGGGAAAGAAGACAGTTAAGTTAATAGTTTGATTGATATTTGATTCGGAAGCAATCTTAGGAAGAAAGGAGGGATTGGTCCTGAGGGATACTCTGTCTTTGTGAAAAGTCAAATACGGTGGCTTGGCGGAAAGGGCCTGTAGTTCAGAAACCCTTCTGGCTGAAGTGATAGCGACGAGAAAGGCTGTTTTCCAGGATAATATTTTAAGATCCACTGAAGCTGCAGGCTCAAAGGGAAGAGCTGTCAAAGCCTGGAGCACGAGCGCTAAATCCCAAGGAGGGACTACGTCCATCACCGGGGATCTTAGTAGGAAGGTACCCTTCAAAAAGGCCTTACACAATCTGGTTGAGATCAAAGGGCCTAGATCACTCCCCACGTGATAATGTGAAATTGCTGCCAGCTGAACTCTGACCGTGGAAGAGCTGGCTCCTTGGTCAAAAAGTCCTGACAAAAAGTCTAACACCGCGGGCAATGGAGCTGTAAAGGGGTCTAAGTTTTGTTGCTCTGCCCAAACAGAAAAACGTTTCCATTTGCTATCATAAAGTCTTCTAGTAGACGGCTTGTGGGCCGCCACTAAGATAGCTTTGACCAGAGAAGAGATACCGGGAGTCCTAGCTAGGAGTGGAACTGGAGCAACCAAGCCATGAGCTTCAGATTGTCCAGATTCGGGATTGGAAGGTCTAATGGGTGCAAGATCAGATCCGGGATGGGATCCAGAATCCAGGGAGGATTCACTAGATGAGACCATAGATAAGGGAACCAAGCCTGACAAGGCCAGAATGGGGCAATGAGGATTATTCTGCTCCCCAGCCGATTGGCTTTCTGTAAGAACTTCAGCATTAGAGGAAGAGGAGGACAAGCATAAAGGAGACGGGGTGGCCAAGCATGTGCCAGAGCGTCTCGGGGGGATTCCCTGGGTGGGGGAATTAGAGCAAAGTAGTCGTTGCACTTCGTGTTTGAGGGAGAAGTGAAAAGATCGCAACAAGGTTGACCCCATTTGGAGAATATTTGTTTCGCTACTTCGGGATTCAGAGACCACTCGTACGGCAAGAGAATCGTGCGACTAAGTCTGTCCGCTAGGATGTTGGACCATCCCGGAATGTGCATCGCTATGAGAAAGTGGTTGGTGGAGATCGCCCATTCCCACACTCTCACGGCCTCTCGGCAAAGTGGATAGTACCTTGTTCCCCCTTGTTTGTTGATATACCAGACTACTGACATGTTGTCTGTCTGGACCGCAATAGTCCCCACGGGAAGAAGGCTCTGGAGTGCTTGCAATGCCAACAGCACCGCCCTCATCTCTAGGACACTGATATGCAGTGAGGTCTCCGTGTGGTCCCACGTGCCTTGGACTGTCCTGCCTAGACAATGCCCCCCCCACCCAAGGCGAGAGGTGTCCGTGGTCACCGTGGTTAGGGGATGGGACATAGCAAAGGGCCGACCTTTGAGGAGGTCCGGGGGACTGGAGCCACCACAGGAGGGCCTTCCTGAAAACCCTGCTGAGGCAAATGGGATGGTTTAGAGGGTAATGCAGGAAGGACCATTGGACTTGGAGGGTCCACTGCAGGACCCTCATGTTCAAACGCGCCATGGGCAGCAGGTTGATGGCAGCTACCATCGACCCTAGGGCCCTCAGGACCAAAGCTGCTGAAGGAGATGGGGATTGAAGAATGGCCCGCACATGGAGTCTCAGGGTTCGAAGCCGGTCCGAAGTCAAGAAGGCTAGGAGATGGCATGTATCCAAACTGGCCCCGATGAAGTCTATGATTTGGGTCGGCAGGAGGGAAGATTTCTCTACACTGACTGTGATCCCCATCCGGGGAGCTAGACGGAGGAAAGAGTCCCTGGCCGCGCAGAGTAGATGCCTTCTGGAGGTGGTCAGGAGCCAGTCGTCCAGGTAGGGGAAGACCTGAATTCCCTGGAGTCTCAGGTGGGCCGCTATCACTGACAAAACCTTGGCAAACACCCTGTGGGCTGTGGTGAGACCAAAGGGGAGGACCCTGAATTGGTAATGACTGGCTCCTAGCTGGAAGCGGAGGAACCTCCTGGAGCGTCTGTCCATCAAGATGTGGTAGTACGCATCCCTGAGGTCTATAGAGCACATCCAGTCATTCTCCTGCAAGAGGGGGAGAATGGATTGAAGTGCGACCATCCGGAACTTTTCTTTGGTTATTGACAGGTTCAAGAGGGATAGATCGAGGATTGGCCTTAAGTCCCCCGTCTTATTTGGCACCAAGAAGAACCTGGAGTAAAAGCCCGATCCGAACTGGTCTGGGGGATGTGCTGAATGGCTCTTTTTTCTAGCAGCTGCTGGATTTCCGCAGCCGCAGCCTCCCTCTGATCAGGAGGGACATCGGGGAGGAATCTGGGATTGTGAGGGGGATGAAGAAACGGGATTTGGTAACCTCTGGATATGATACGAAGCACCCAGCGATCTGTCGTGATGGACTCCCAAGCTGCCAGGTGCCTCGAAAAATGCCCCCCCCGACTGCCTCCAGAGTGGAGCAGTCGGGTAACCCCTCAGGGTTGCTGCGTTGGCTGATCAGAGAACTATTCTCTGGACCCAAAACCCCTCGGACCCCCTCTGCCCCTAGGGCGGTGTCCACCTTGTCCTCCTCTGCCTCGGAAGGACTGGGTGTCCGGAGCATCACGGGACTGTTGCAACTTCCGGAACGACATCTTCTTCTGTCCCTTTTGGTTCTTGGAGAAAGACATCTGGGGAGCAGAGAAGCGGACTCCGACGGCAGATGTCTTCCCGTCCTTCTCTCTCTGGACTAACGTTTCGCGTTTTGCCAAAGAGGCCAGAACCATCGAATGGGGCATTAGCGAACGACGCCTTATAGGGTTCCGCGAAATCACAGTGGTGGAGCCATGCCTGTCGCCTCATGACGACGCCCGCTCTGCTAGCTCTAGCGGCTCCTTCCGTAGCATGGGATAGTAGCCGCATAGAGGTATTAGAAATAGACCTAAGAGTGGCCATTCGGGCAGAGTACACCTGCTTGTCCTCCGCCGACATGGACTCCGGGGGCGACCCAGCATACTCTTTAATAAGGTCTCGCTGGAGCCATATGACATGTGCCGGGACGGGCTCCACAGTGTCCGGCTCCTTCCACGCCCTGGTAGTGATCAGGTCTACCAGGGGGTCGGCTGGAGGGGACACCCAAGAGGTAGACGGGCCTGCTTCAAACGCCTCCAGGAACTCGTCCAAGGTAGGCTTTGGGGCAGACCACCCTCCCCTTATTCTGAGCATCTCCATGATGTCTCCAAAGGAGACGTCTTCAGGGGGAGATCTTGGGGAGTCTTCCCCTTCCTCCAAATCTGTGTCCTCGGTCAAGGACTCAGGGGAGTCCAAGTGCCTCCTTTTGCACTTGCGCTTGTGAGGGACCTCCTCGGGGGGGCTGTCTGAGGAGGCCTCACCAGGCTCATCATGTCCCAACAAGGGAACTACCTGGGACGTTAGAGCAGGCTGTCCCTGGGGCCGGGTGATAGACGTCAGAGCCAACTAAGAGGGAGTGCGGGGTGGAGCCGTAGCTGTGGCCGGGGGCCTGGAATCCCTCGACAGAGCCCTCTCCACCACGTCGAAAGCCGAAGGAGAGCTGCTCTCTCTGGGATCCGAAAGCAAACCCTCCCTCGGATCCAACGAGCGGATCGGGGCCGGCGCCGACACTATCGGATCCGATGGGCCAGTATGCTCAGACCTGGACGGAGCCGAAGGCACACTGACACCCTCAGATCCTAAGCTCAGCTCTCGGCTCCGAGAGCTCGGATCTGCTTTAAAGGGACCCGACAGACTCGAGGGCACTGCCGGCGCCGAAGTACCCGATACTATCGGCGCTGACACACCCCCGGCTCCAATGCCACTCGGCTCCGAGGACTCCAAACCCAAGAAGCGGGTTGGAGAAGGAGATATCGGGGCAAAAAAGGGGGTCGAGCTCCCCCCCAGAGGGGGGGGGGACAGGAGCACTTCCATCTGCAGTTGGGTTTGGAGGAATCTTCTCATCATCCGGTCCAAATCTGCGTCCGTTAAGCTTTTGGTGGACCTGGATGAGGCCACCGAGGTGGGATGGGAGTGCCGCCTCGATGACCTCGAGGGAGACCGGGCCTCCTCCTCCTCCAGTCCCGGTGAGAAGCAAGGTGACCGGAGCTAGGAAGGAGAAGGCTCGGAGGTCTTGGAGGGAGAAGCCCGCTTAGCTGGCAGGGCCGATGTAGAGGCCTCGGCCCGCCGCTTGTGGTGCTTCTCCCTAAGCTTCTCTTTTCTGGCTTCCCTATCCTCCCGGCCCGTGGTAGGAGGTTGAGTCCCGGCCAGGGTAAGGGAAGCAGTCGTGGGTACTGCCACAGCTGCGGCAGGCACCACGAGGGGACTGGAGGTCGGAGCCGAGTCCGGAGGCAGAAGTCCCACCAGAATCAACTTCGACCTCCGGTCTTTAAGTGCCCTGAGGTTGAACGCCGCACAAATAGTGCAACCAGAGGAGAGGTGTTCAACCCCAAGGCACAAAATGCACCGAGTGTGGCCATCCGCTGGGGATAGCTTATGGCCACACTCGGTACATTTAGAAAAGAATGTCTTTGGGGCCTCAGACATTATACTAAGAAAGACACACACACTAGGCCCCAAGCACACGCAGACACATGCCCTAACGCTCTCACGAGGCGGGGGAGGAAATAAGCTAAAAATAAAATTTGTAGCGAAGAAAACTGCAAGTGGAAGCTAAACACACACACAACACTTTCTGACAGGAAAGTAAAGAAAAAAGACAAAATTTCCTCACAAAGTCTTGATTAGAAAAACCCCAACGCCTGGAACTCAAAGATCAAGCTGCTGGCTTCAACCGCAGCAAACTAGATCTGGGGTCAGGTAGGGATGGCAGGGGATTATGGGTAGGGGGAGGAGCTTGGAGCTCGGATCTCAGCTGTTGGAAACTGCTGGCTCGGATCCAATATGGATCCGAAGACCCATAGGTTGATGCACAAATGAATTTAACTACTTCAGATCAGTATATTAAGAGGAGGAGAAGTACCACCATCCTGGAAGAAAGCAGTGGTAGCTGTAATACCTAAAGAGAGTAATGATCCATCAGATCCAGTTTCATACAGGCCCATTTCAATATTAAACCAGGAGTATAAAGTGTTCATGTCTATAATGCCTAAAAGAATGGCAAAAATAATGTTAAAACTGATAAATATGGATCAATGTGTTTTTTTTTTTTACACTTTACTAGTGGACACCCTATTCATCAAAAAAGAAGCATAGTGAAAGGTCAGTTTGTAAGGATTTCGAGAATGACTTCCGATGATTTAGATTTTTCTGTAGAATGTGATTTCCTGACTCATATGTTTCTAGAACGAGGTTACCCCTTAGAATTTATTATGAAAATTAAAGACGAAGTTATGGAAAAGAGGAAAGATAGATTTTACCCTATTATTGGTAAGGAGCATATGTCTATTGACACTTCAGAATCTAACAGTTTAGTTGAGCTCGTGAAGCCTCTTACAAATGATGGTAATAATTTTAACAGTGCATTTATAACTGACTTTAGTGGAGATGCCATGACCATTCATTGAATTTGAAGTTCACTCAAACCTATGAACCTATGAACCTATAAGGTCCTTGGTAGAGAATGGGACAAATTTATGAAAATTAGTGACCTCAACTTAGAGAATACTGCCTTTAGAACTATTTTTAGAAGAGGACGAAACCTTAAGGACTGGATGACACCATTACGGATAGGTAATAAGAAAACTATGAAAGTCAATGGCACCTTTCCATGTAAAATGTGTCCTCAGTGTCCATGGTTGGCTGATAAAAGCAGTTTATACATTGAGGCTAGGGGAAAGGAAATTATCAGTAGAACACATAGTACCTGTGACTCCTTTGGGGTCGTGTATATTGCTTATTGTAAAATCTGCTCAAGCTTTTATGTTGGGAAGACTGAAAGGAAGATTAGGAGAAGAACATATGAACACATGAATGATATCAAGAATAAAAAACCCACCAATGCACTTTATAAACATACGATAGCCTGTCCTTTAGCGAAATTTACATTTTTTATCATAGAAGAAGTACAGCAAGATGAAAGGGGTGGGCTATGGGAAACAAAGACAGAATATCCTGAACTTTATTGGCAAATTGTGTCGGAAGCAAATAAGTTCCCAGGATTAAATGATACTGTTTCCCTGACACCCGTTTTAAAGATGAGAACAGCCAGACTTTAATGGTATTTTATTGTTAGTTTTACTTCCCTTGGTAGTTTAGATGCATTTGGAGCATTATATTATTGGTACTATTTATACCCTTTCTTTTAGAATTTTACGAATTGTCATGATTTTTATATTGATTTTTACATATATTTTATATAAATATATTTTATATATATACTTTTACATACATTATTATGTGCATACATATATTTATAGTTTTTAATGTTTTTAGGGAATTTTACAGACATAGTGAATTAGTTCATTAGATCTTTTTTCGGAAGCTTTCTTCTCTATTTTTCATGATTTTTAAGATTTTTAAGACCTTTTGAGGTTCTGTAGTAATTACCCACTGATGTATGGATTGCAAACTTATCTTCACTTTTTAGTTATCTTTGGTTTTTAGTATGTTCGTTGTCATTCATATTAAGACCTCTAGAGGGGGCTGTTGAATATTTTTGAATAAAGTTGTATTTTTTTATTTTCTTGGTTTCTTAGGATTGAGGATGTTACACTGAAGTATTATGTTTATATGCATACATTTATTCAAGATTTTGCAAGTTTCTATGCATTTTTTTAAACTTGCAGGTTAGTACATTATGTTTTTACTGAGGATATATTTCTTTTGTTAATGGAATGGTGTGTTCTTGTGTCAAAAGGTCTATCTGTATGTTATTAATTATTCATGAGAAAGTTTCTCCATTGGGAGTTTTGAATTAATTGCTTCACTCCAATTAATATATATTATGAGTGTGAACTGTTATTTATTGTCTGAAGAAGTCTGAGTTGTAGACGAAAAACGTGTGTTGTATTTTCATCACGTTTTATGTCAATAAAGTTTGGATTTGATCCTGGGCTGTCCGGTGCATTGCTTTTCCTCGTTGCAGTGCTTTTGGAGGTTATTAGTGTTTTGTGCGCTGTTGGTCCTTGTTGCTGTTTATTAGTTTTTTATAGAGCGAGAGGAGAGCTGTTCCCCAGTTGTCAGGGATGAATATCCATCGAAAGGGAAGGAGATGTCTGCACTGATTGGTCAGCTTAGCCAGCTGGTTGCTTTGCTCACTCCATTGTGTGATTCTCTTGTTCGTAGTAACGTCACAGCTTCTATACCAGGAAACCAAGGAGCCCTGTTTCACCGTAGGCATTCGAGTGGTAATGCCACTAATGCCACTAACAGACCCATTCAACAATCTTGTTCTAGCCCTTTGGATCCGTTAAACAGGGCAGATGATTTTCCTTTTCCAACAGGAATGAAGTTGGGATTTCCAGCGACCGGAATGTGAGATCGAGAAGAGATGTTGGTGTGCCAGCTACTTTAGGCGATAATACACACAATTCGCTTGCTTTAAATGACTGGTTAAAACAAAAAGTGGAGTTCAAAGACTTTTTTCCTAAGGATGATGAACATGCATTTACTTATGCTGGTAATTTATCTATTTTAAATTATTTGCTTTTTAGATACAAAATACTCAATATTGACAATATATATTTAAAAGAGTGTTTATCTGAGAAACTTGTTCCAAAAGGGTTACGTATTTTTAAGTTTCCTAATAATGTTATTGAGGGCACACCATTCCATGCTTCTCTTTTACACATGTTTGATAGTTGGGGCTTTGAATTAATGAGAGCTATTATTAAACAGAATGAAGCTGAAATGGTTATTCTCATGCAACAAATTGAGTCTGTAAACGATAAAATTACTAACGACTTATTGTTCACTGTTGCTGAAGAAAACAAGAAATATTTTGATTTAAGGAAAACTATTGACATGAAATGTGATAGAATTTTAGAGAGGAAGAAAAAGAAGATTAACAGGGACACTTATCAATATCAGCATCATTTACAGTACCCCAAACCTAGAGGCACATATAATTCTGGTTATCCTGTTGATTTTGGTAACAAGGGTCCCCCCAATAACCAAGATTCATACTTGATGGATGCCAATAACTTGGACCCTTTAGGGTTTCCGCCCCTACGGAGATCAGAGAGAATCAAAAACCAGAGAGAAGGGAATTTTCATCAGAACACATGGAGGGGGAGGGGCAGGAGATAATCAGCACCCTCATTATAGAAACTTCTTTTTCTGAAGAAGTAGAACAGAATATTAGTTTTAAAGGTATTGAGACTGATTTAGAGGAGAATGTTGTGATTTGCACTTCTAATGAATATAGTAATTTTAACATTTTTAACTATATGGAACTTAATATAGACGAGGTTTATTTTAGTTTATTTTCTAAAGGGTTGAATTTTGTACCCAGAACCAAATGTGACATCAGTAGACTTTTGATTGATTTGAAGATGTTCCTGAGAAAAGTAAATTTTAGTTTGTTGTTTGTTGGTAGTGAATCTCATGATGGAACTTCGAATTTATTAAAAAAGAAAAGTATCTGGAACCCCCCTATTCACGCTCAACTAAAGAATTTTGAAATTCTAGTGGAGAAAGAATTAAGATCAGCTATTAAGGGCAATAGATTTCCATCCAACCTTTCTAACACTGAGTATGAATTATTATAATCATTAAAAGGAAATCCTACTTTAAGTGTTATGAAACCAGACAAGGGGGGTGGTATTGTCCTTATGAACAATATTATGTATGAAGCTAAAATGTTAAACATTTTACTTGAAGAGTCAAAATATGATACTATTTTTAAAAATGAAATTCATATCGGTTATAAGAAAATTTTTTCCACGCTATATGATTTAGTTCTAGAAGGTTTCATTGACATGGAACTATTTGGCTTTTTAAATAATGACAAACCAAGAATTCCTTCCATTTTTGGGATCCCCAAGGTGCACAAACAGATTTTGGACCCACCGCTACGTCCTACTGTTGCATCTGAAGGGTCAGTTACTTCCCCTTTAGCGAGATATATTGATATTAAATTAAAGAAATGTATGATGAAAGGGTGGTCTTATCTGAAAGACTCTTGGGATTTGCTTTAATTGGTAAAGGAATATCTATTTAGTAATGATCTTATTTTTGTAACGATTGATGTAGTTGATTTATTTGGTTCCATACCTCATGACATTGTCCTTAATTGGTTTGAAGAAGCTATTAGATTATCTGGTGATGTAAGTGATGATGAGGTTTATATTTGTATGGTATTGATGGAACTAGTACTAAAACACAATTATATATCTTTTTTTTCAAGGGGAGTTCTTTAGACAGAAGAGTAGAGTAGCTATGGGGGCAAGATGTGCCCCTATTTTCGCCAATATGGTTTTGAACACGTGGGAAAGGAATTTTATTTATTATAGTGCATACAAAGACTGTTGGTGTCTTTATAAACGTTATTTGGATGATATTGTTATATTCTGGAAAGACACCAGAGAAAAGCTAGATGAATTTATTTTCTATATTAACAATACTACCGAATTTTTGAAGTTCACTCATGAAATCAGTTCCCATTTTATTAATTTCTTAGACATTACTTTAATTAAGGATCAGGATCATTTTAAATCCAAAGTGTTTAGGAAGAAAACTTTTTCAAATAGCTATTTACACTTTACTAGTGGACACCCTATTCATCAAAAAAGAAGCATAGTGAAAGGTCAGTTTGTAAGGATTTCGAGAATGACTTCCGATGATTTAGATTTTTCTGTAGAATGTGATTTCCTGACTCATATGTTTCTAGAACGAGGTTACCCCTTAGAATTTATTATGAAAATTAAAGACGAAGTTATGGAAAAGAGGAAAGATAGATTTTACCCTATTATTGGTAAGGAGCATATGTCTATTGACACTTCAGAATCTAACAGTTTAGTTGAGCTCGTGAAGCCTCTTACAAAGGATGGTAATAATTTTAACAGTGCATTTATAACTGACTTTAGTGGAGATGCCATGACCATTCATTGAATTTGAAGTTCACTCAAACCTATGAACCTATGAACCTATAAGGTCCTTGGTAGAGAATGGGACAAATTTATGCAAATTAGTGACCTCAACTTAGAGAATACTGCCTTTAGAACTATTTTTAGAAGAGGACGAAACCTTAAGGACTGGTTGACACCATTACGGATAGGTAATAAGAAAACTATGAAAGTCAATGGCACCTTTCCATGTAAAATGTGTCCTCAGTGTCCATGGTTGGCTGATAAAAGCAGTTTATACATTGAGGCTAGGGGAAAGGAAATTATCAGTAGAACACATAGTACCTGTGACTCCTTTGGGGTCATGTATATTGCTTATTGTAAAATCTGCTCAAGCTTTTATGTTGGGAAGACTGAAAGGAAGATTAGGAGAAGAACATATGAACACATGAATGATATCAAGAATAAAAAACCCACCAATGCACTTTATAAACATACGATAGCCTGTCCTTTAGTGAAATTTACATTTTTTATCATAGAAGAAGTACAGCAAGATGAAAGGGGTGGGCTATGGGAAACAAAGACAGAATATCGTGAACTTTATTGGCAAATTGTGTCGGAAGCAAATAAGTTCCCAGGATTAAATGATACTGTTTCCCTGACACCCGTTTTAAAGATGAGAACAGCCAGACTTTAATGGTATTTTATTGTTAGTTTTACTTCCCTTGGTAGTTTAGATGCATTTGGAGCATTATATTATTGGTACTATTTATACCCTTTCTTTTAGAATTTTAGAATTTTAGGAATTGTCATGATTTTTATATTGATTTTTACATATATTTTATATAAATATATTTTATATATATACTTTTACATACATTATTATGTGCATACATATATTTATAGTTTTTAATGTTTTTAGGGAATTTTGCAGACATAGTGAATTAGTTCATTAGATCTTTTTTCGGAAGCTTTCTCCTCTATTTTTCATGATTTTTAAGACCTTTTGAGGTTCTGTAGTAATTACCCACTGATGTATGGATTGCAAACTTATCTTCACTTTTTAGTTATCTTTGGTTTTTAGTGTGTCCGTTATCATTCATATTAAGACCTCTAGAGAGGGCTGTTGAATATTTTTGAATAAAGTATTTTTTTATTTTCTTGGTTTCTTAGGATTGAGGATGTTACACTGAAGTATTATGTTTATATGCATACATTTATTCAAGATTTTGCAAGTTTCTATGCATTTTTTTAAACTTGCAGGTTAGTACATTATTTTTTACTGAGGATATATTTCTTTTGTTAATGGAATGGTGTGTTCTTGTGTTAAAAGGTCTATCTGTATGTTATTAATTATTCATGAGAAAGTTTCTCCATTGGGAGTTTTGAATTAATTGCTTCACTCCAATTAATATATATTATGAGTGTGAACTGTTATTTATTGTCTGAAGAAGTCTGAGTTGTAGACGAAAAACGTGTGTTGTATTTTTGTCATGTTTTATGTCAATAAAGTTTGGATTTGATCCTGGGCTGTCCGGTGCATTGCTTTTCCTCGTTGCAGTGCTTTTGGAGGTTATTAGTTTTTTTGTGCGCTGTTGGTCCTTGTTGCTGTTTATATAGGATTTAACTTCAACATTTGACAGGGTCATACAAAACACTGATGAATAAATTAGCACAACTAGGTATTGATGTATTCTTAATAAGATGGATTGCTGCATGGCTTACAAATAGGACATGGCAAGTATCATACAGCAACTGGACAGGTGAAATTCTTGGTTACAGTTAGGGTGTCTCACAGGGCTCTGTCCTGGAGTTTTACTTGTTTAGAATGTATCTTCCAAACCTAACTTTTTCATCTGAGGTGTTCTACAGTCTATATGCAGATGACCTGAAATTGGGCAAACTGATTACATGTGTTACAGAGAAGGCACATCTGTAAAAGAACTTGACTAAACTGATCCTTTGTCACATGAGAATAATACGCTAATAAATACATCAAAAATTAAGCATATGAGCTTTTGGGGACATAAATTAAAAGATGAATATTTAACACAGTGCACAGTGATTGCAACTATTGACTCATTTAAGGACCTGGGTATATGGGTAGATCCAGCTATGGGTTTTTCTAATCATATCAACCAATTGGTTAATTATAGTTCTAGACCTATAGGTTGTGTAAAAAGATTTATAAAGTCTAGGAAATCAGAAATGATGAAGTCATTGTTTGTTAGTTATGTAAGACCCAAACTCGAGTATGAAATAACAATATGGAAACCTTATAAGAAAACAAGCATTAGCAAACTGGAAAGAGTACAGTGGAAATATACCAAGGGCATCCATGGATGTGAAAATTTAAGTAATTATGAAAGACTAGAATATCTGTACTTCTACAGTGTCTCACAGATATCTAAGAGGAGATCTTATTCAGGTATATAGGGCATTTAGAGACAACTACCTCTGGGCATGTTCAAAAAGTAGTAGAGAATCATCAGACGACCTATGTAGAAGATTCTGTAGGAAAGAGACGTGTACTAATTGGTTCTCTGAGAGAGCAGCTCATATATGGAACAGGCTACCAAATTACATTAAAGCAAGTACTACTAGTTTAGATGTTTTTAACAGCCTGGACACTTATTATGGGGACAAAGTGTTTTGGTATATTGGTACGCTAGAAGGGCATTAATGCCCGTACTTAAAATATTTACATGTATATGTATGTATATATCCACAGACCTTCATAACTACAGGTATATAGCAATCCTCTCCCCCTGTTAAAGACACTAGAAAAGGTCAAGTCATACAAGATCTTAACACAAATAATGTCCTGTCCAAAACACAGCACAGTTTTAGTAACCACCATAGTGCAGCTACTACCCTGCTTCATTTCACAGATACTTTAAATCAGCACAGAAATAACAAATCAGTATCAACCACATTCCTAGATTTATCTAAAGCTTTTGAGACAATATCTCAACAGCAACTATTTCACAAACTCACATCCATAGGTCTCTCACAATCCTCCCTTGCACGACTCTTTACTTATTTATAACATAAACAACAAGCAGTTAAATGGAAACAGGAATTCTCATCCTCTCTGCCAATCACAATAGGCCTTCCACAAGACTCCATACTAGGGCCTCTTCTCTTTAATATCTTCATTAGCAAACTCAGAACCAAAGCTAAAATGGAGCAACTAGCAAAACAGAGCAAAGAGCAAATACACAAACCTAGGGCACTGAGTCAACAACCAAAGTAAACTACAAAGGTATAATAGTCAATATCTCACCAGTAACTACTTCACAAACTCACATCCACAGGTCTCCCACAATCCTCCCTTACAGGGTTCTTTAGTTATTTATCACAAACAACAAGCAGTTAAATGGAAACAGGAATTCTCATCCTCTCTGCCAATCACAATAGGCCTTCCACAAGACTCCATACTAGGGCCTCTTCTCTTTAATATCTTCATTAGCAAACTCAGAACCAAAGCAGAAATGGAGCAACTAGCATAACAGAGCAAAGAACCGATACACAAAGCTAGGGCACTGAGTCAACAACTAGAATAAACTACAAAGGTATAATAGACAATATCTCACCAGTAACTACTTCACAAACTCACATCCCTTACATGGTTCTTTAGTTATTTATCACATAAACGACAGTTAAATGGAAACATGAATTCTCATCCTCTCTGCCAATCACAATAGGCCTTCCACAAGACTCCATACTAGGGCCTCTTCTCTTTAATATCTTCATTAGCAAACTCAGAACCAAAGCAAAAATGGAGCAACTAGCATAACAGAACAAAGAGCCAATACACAATGTTAGGGCACTGAGTCAACAACCAGAACAAACTACAAAGGTATACTAGACAATATCTCACCAGTAACTACTTCACAAACTCACATGCATGGGTCTCCCACAATCCTCCCTTACATGGTTCTTTAGTTATTTATCACAAACAACAAGCAGTTAAATGGAAACAGGAATTCTCATCCTCTCTGCCAATCACAATAGGCCTTCCACAAGACTCCATACTAGGGCCTCTTCTCTTTAATATCTTCATTAGCAAACTCAGAACCAAAGCTAAAATGGAGCAACTAGCAAAACAGAGCAAAGAACCAATACACAATGTTAGAGCACTGAGTCAACAACCAGAATAAACTACAAAGGTATAATAGACAATATCTCACCAGTAACTACTTCACAAACTCACATCCACAGGTCTCCCACAATCCTCCCTTACAGGGTTCTTTAGTTATTTATCACAAACAACAAGCAGTTAAATGGAAACAGGAATTCTCATTCTCTCTGCCAATCACAATATGCCTTCCACAAGACTCCATACTAGGGCCTCTTCTCTTTAATATCTTTATTAGCAAACTCAGAACCAAAGCAGAAATGGAGCAACTAGCATAACAGAGCAAAGGACCGATACACAAAGCTAGGGCACTGAGTCAACAACTAGAATAAACTACAAAGGTATAATAGACAATATCTCACCAGTAACTACTTCACAAACTCACATCCCTTACATGGTTCTTTAGTTATTTATCACATAAACGACAGTTAAATGGAAACATGAATTCTCATCCTCTCTGCCAATCACAATAGGCCTTCCACAAGACTCCATACTAGGGCCTCTTCTCTTTAATATCTTCATTAACAAACTCAGAACCAAAGCTAAAATGGAGCAACTAGCATAACAGAGCAAAGAACCGATACACAATGTTAGGGCACTGAGTCAACAACCAGAATAAACTACAAAGGTATAATAGCCATAAATTTAATAAAAAGATGTTTAGTACCTTCACCTGTGCTGAATAAGGACTTCATCAGAAAAGCAATATCTCAGCCAGATTCAGTCTTTTACAATCACAGCTACTAACAACATTAGAACTCAACTAGTAACCCATACTAAAGTAAGCGGTATTCAAATAGACAACCTTAAATTTGATCTACATGTATGTCAGTTTATTCACAGGTTCATAAGTGTGTACTAGGCTAATAGCCCTGGTACTTTTACAAGCCTAGCCGATAGAAATGCCCTGGCATCATGCCAACGTTAGTTCCCAGTGCCTCTATCAAGTAGAACCACTGGAGTGATCCCCAGGGTGAACTTTCTATTACCCATCCACTCATCAAGATTTCTCTTGAAGAGGCCCAGTGAGGTGCTCTGCTTGACACGTATGGGAAGTCTATTCCAGAGCATGGGCAGTCTCTGGGTTATGAACCTGTCCCTCCAGCACATTCTGTTGATTGTGGTAATGAGGATGAGGTCTCTGGAGCATGTGGTGCGGATTGATTGGGATTTCTTTAAATGTAGCATTTCTAACACAGCTGGGTCAGACATGGCTTTGTAAGTCAAGCAGAGATTGCCTCTTAATAGATAATATGAGCCAGAGAATAGCTGGAGTTTTTTTGAGTCTGTCCATGTAGGACATGTGTTTAAAGCCTAGGATCCTCTTCATGAAGTACTTTTGTTGCCTTTCCAGCTGTTGCATGTGTCTATGTGTCATGTGAGGTACATGCCAAATGGGGCATTATACTCTATAACTGGCCTAATGAGGGAAGAGTAGAGAGAGATGATGACCTCTGTCTTCCTAGATGCAAAGCCCTTGGTAACGAGATGTGCCACACAGAAGGGCTTTCTGATCACAGTGGCAATGTGGTAGTTGAAGGAGAGGTTGCGGTCAACCTGTGCCCTAGCTCTCTTATAATGCCTTCAGTGTTCAGTGGGCTCACATCGATGTGGTAATTATTGGGAATGGAGTTTTTCCCAAAAGGGCATGACAACGCATTTTTTGGCATTAGGCTTAAGGCCATGGTTTCGACACCAGTCACTGGTTTCAGTGAAGCCTTTCTGTAGGATGTCTACATCACTTGGGGAGTTAATAATGGCTCTCACTTAGGGAGTTAATAATGGCTCCCAGCTTGCAGTCGTCTGCAAACTTGGTCAGCCAGAGTCCCTTCATGTTGGCCTGGACTTCTGAAAAGTAGATGCCAAACAGGACAGGACCCAGTACCAATACCTGTGGGACTCCACTTGTGACTGGTTGGCAGTCTGACTTGGAGTCTGCTACTTTCACACTGTGGGTTCTATCGGTGATCCAATTTGCAACCCACCTAGTGATATAGGGGTTGATGCCTAGTTTGATGAGTTTATCAATAATTCTTGAGTGGGGAATGGTATCAAAGGCCTTGGCCAGATCAAGTTAGGCTGTATGAACTGCCTTGCCCTCATCCACAGCTCTGGTGAATGACTCAAAGAAGTCAACCAGGTTGAGCAGGCATGATCTACCTTTCTCAAAACCAAATTGCATGGGATCTAGAGTTTGGAGATTCCCTATATCCTTGTTAATTAGGTCCATGATGATGGGCTCTGTAGCCTTACATATCAGACTCATCAGGCTAATGGGGCGATAATTCACATGGTCTGTAGTCGCTCCTCCTTTATGGAGAGGGATGACTGTAGCAGTGCACCATTCGGTAGGGACAAAGCTTGAGATGAGGCTATGACTGAACAGGGCACACAGATGTGGTGCTAGTTCACTTCGTAGTTCATGTAGAACACATCCAGGAATACTGTCGGGTCCCATGGAAGCTGTATTCTTAGCCTTGGACAATGCAGCTTTAACCTGTGCTGCAGTAATGCTGGGTGCCTGTTATTCCTCTGGTATTGTGACTGGTCCTTTGGGGGAGAGAGGGGTAAAGTTGGCACTGAATCTGTCGGCCAGTATGTTGACAATATCTGTTGGCTCAGTATAGGAGGTACCATTGTGCAGTAACTCAGAGCACACCTGGGTATTGCTGTGGAGATTCTTGATATAACTATAGAAGGCTTTGTGGTTGTTTTTAGTGTCTGCCTCAATTCTGCCTTCATAGCTGGCTTTAGAGGTTTTGATGAGGGATCTCAACTTTTTGTTGAAACTAATAAGGGAGTTTTTTCAGTCTTTCTTTCTTCAGTTGTAGAGTTTATTAATGGCTGGGAACCACCAGATTGGCTTCCTTTTTTTGGAGGAGAGCGTCTTGGTTCTGTTGGGGATGGCAAGTTCCATGCATTTATGTAGTGACTTGATACAAGTGTAACAAGTGCCTTGCTACAGTCTTAATACCACAAACAAAGCTCCACAGCACTTCAGTCCTGACCAAAATATGTGATCAGCATTTATTATGTATAATAAATACAGGGGCTAACAACCAGAAAGAAAATGTAAGTAAATTATATCCCAAGTTAGTAATCACCACTTTACCTGTATTACGTCTCTGGCTTTCATCAGCCTTTTCATCCTGCAACTAAAAAGATGTAATATTATCCTGTATTTCTTTCTGTATTAAGCATAACTCACAAATGCCCTAATTGTTAGGAGGGATCCTCAAATTTTACTCAGCAGTTTCCTTTGTCTATAGTAAACTGTGAGTTTCTCAGAAAATATTATAAATTATAAAGAACAGATAATGACAACTGAGACTATTTTACACCAGCAAATGCACATTAATCCAAGTCCTGTCAGTTTTATCTCTCACTAGGTCAGTAGTACTGGGGTCACAGGCAGCAGAATGTAGGCTGATTTCATCAGAGATCTATGGATTCTGAGAACAGGAAGACTGGTATTTATCACAAGTAACAACACAAGGGAAGAAACAAGCTGGCAAGGCAAATTTACTTTGCAATTCATAAGTAAAGGGGAATGAGGAATAAACTACACCTCTGTTTAAAATAATTCAGAATATTTAGCAGCCTGTCAATACACCTGAGACAACAAAAATCAGTACATTTGGTTAGTTTTTCCATCCCTTTCAACTTTCTGGTTTAAAAGCCTGTGTTTGCGCAGGCTTGTGCTTGTTTAAGCTCTGCGCAGTGGTGCTGAGCTAAGGTAAACTATTACTGGGGACAGAAAGTCTGCTCTTCAGTTTTTCCCTTAGATCTTACTAGTTCTTTCTCTCTTGCACTTCAAACAGTCTAATCGCTTTGCATTTCAACAGGTTTTTGTAGCAATTATTGTAGCGCACCTAAATGCCATCAGCACTAGTCGTTCCTCATGGAAATAGCTCCAGTACTTAATAGTTATGACCACCCCTCCTGGCATGATTAAAGGGCAGTTTCCTGTGCTTTCTCCTATTAACCTGGTGCACTTGTGCATTCCGAGGCAGTGTAGTAGCTGCCTCATGTACACAGACAACCCTCTCCTCTTACCTCCCAAATCTCAGACTTGTGAGAGATCCACTTATATCACCAAATTGGACACTATGCACTGTCCAACCAAGACCGGACTAGCTGGTCAAGATGAGAAGGTCAACACCTGTACTACACCACATGGAACACATAACCCTCCAGAACACCCACTATTACAGCCCTCACATAAAAACACAAACCACACACCCACCTTTGCGGAGGCTCTCAAAAGAAATTTACTCAAACAGCAGAGACCTCCAAGACAGAAATACACTCGACCACCACAACACAGCACAAACCACAGGATACATAGTTCACCTCCACAGTGTGCCCCTCAACCTAAGCCCCAAAGGCTAAACTCCGTGCCCAATATACTAATCATAAGTGACTCAAAAGTGAGGCACACAGATGTCTCACTCACTAGATTGAATAAGGAGAAGGTAACAGTCAGATGTCTATCAGGTGCCAGAGTCACTCCACAACAAGTACAAGTATGACTCTGTCATTGTCCATGTGGGTGTGAATAACCTGAGATGCACCTCCCTGGACTACATGAAAAGAGACATGGTGGAACTCTCAGATTATATGGCCCGGGCAGGTATGACACTAGCCCTGAGCAGTATCCTACCGTCATCCAGAATGATACCACAGTACAAACAAAAAATGATTGATTTCAACAATTGGCTAAGATTCTGGTATCATTCTAAGGGGATCCAGTATCTGTCTGCTTGGGATGACATGATTGACAGACCTCGATACTTTGCCAGAGATGGCCTGCATCTGTCACCCCTGGGTTTTCGGGTACTGGCTAAGGCTTTTGCCACCCCTATAGTGCCTTTTTTTAGGTGATGTTCCAAAGACCAAATTATCACCGTAACAGCTATAAATAAATGCAATCTGAGGATTATGCTACTCAGTGCTAGAAGTCTAAATATCAAGATGCACTCACTCGAAGCACTCCTCAAAATGGAGAACATCGACATTTGTGCTGTAACAGAGACCTGGGTTAAAGTAGCAGAAAGCACACCTGCACTACCAGGCTTTAACTCATTCCACACCATTCAGCCCTGAAACATGGACCGAAGCTCCAATGGCGGTGGTGTCTCCGTATTCATAAAGGATATGCACACCTCCATACTAGTAGCCCAGCATAGCGCATCTGAGATACTTCAGGTACAACCAACATTGAGTAAGATGGTGATCCAGGTCATAGCCTGCTATAGGTCCCCAACCATGTCCCTAGATGCTCACTCCACGTTCCTAAGCACCCTGGAATCTATCAAGGTCCAACCCAACACTCTCATACTAGGAGAATTCATCTACCCTTCCATCAACTGTGAAAACTACTCAAGCACCAATACATTGACCCAATGCTTCCTGGAATTCATCAGTTCCAATGCCCTGAACCAGCTCATTCTGACCCCCACTAGAGGAAGCAACATCTTTGACCTGATTATTACTAACATGGGCAACCGTTGCTCTACACCAATAGTCAATCCCTCCCTGGTCAGATCCAACCATAAACCAATCACCATGGAAAGCTATATTTCACCCACACCACCAGAAAAAGTAACCACCTTGAAAAACTTCTCCAAAGCTGACTTTGGACTCCTAAAAACAGATGTGGCTAACTTCATGGCACCCATACCAAAGGAAAATAGCTGCATGACTGCCGAATCATACACCAATGCACTGTACGAACTTGTACATAAATGCATGGAACTAGCCATACCAAACAGAACGAGACGCTCACCTCCAAAAAAAGGAAGCCAATCTGGTGGTCTCCTCCCATTAATAAACTTTAAAACAAAAGGAAGAAACTGTTGCAGAAAAAGGTGAAGTCCCAAGACTGGAAAAACACCCTTATTAGCCTCAGTAAAAAGTTGAGATCCCTCATCAAATCCTCTAAAGCCAGTTGTGAAGGCTGAATTGCAGCAGACACTAAAAACAATCACAAAACCTTATATAGTTATATCAAGAACCTCCACAGCAATACCCACATTTGCTCTGAGTTACTGCACAATGGTTCCTCCTGTACTGAGCCAACAGATATTGCCAACATACTGGGCAACAGATTCAGTGCCAACTTTACCCCTCTTACCCCCAAAAGACCAGTCACAATACCGGAAGAATTCCAGACACCCAGCATTACTGCAGCACAGGTTAAAGCTGCATTGTCCAAGGCCAAGAATACAGCTTCCATGGGACCTGATAATATCCCTGGCTGTGTTCTACATGAACTACAAAGTGAACTGGCACCACATCTGTGTGCACTGTTCAGTCACAGCCTCACCTCAGGCTTTGTCCCTAACGAATGGCGCACTGCTACAGTCATCCTTCTCTATAAATGGGGAATGACTACAGATCCTGAGAATTATCACCCCATTAGCCTGACGAGTCTGATATGTAAAGCTATGGAGCACATCATCATGGACCTGATTAACAAAGATACAGGAAATCTCCAAACTCAAGACCCCACACAATTTGGTTTTGTGAAAGGGAGATCAATGCCTGCTCAATCTGTTTGACTTCTCTGAGTCAGTCACCAGGGCTGTGGATGAAGGTAAGGCAGTGCATACAGCCTACCTCGATCTGGCCAAGGCTTTTAATACCATTCCTCACTTGGGAATTATTGATAAACTCACCAAACTAGGCATCAACCCCTATATCACTAGTTGGGTTGGAAATTGGCTCACAGATAGAACACACAGTGTCAAAGTAGCGAGTCCAAGTCAGACTGCCGACTAGTCACGAGTGGATTCCAACAGGGATCGGTCCTGGGTCCTCTCCTGGTAGGCATCTACTTCTCAGAAGTCTAGGCCAATACAAAGGTACTCTGGCTGGCCAAATTCACAGACAACTGCAAGCTGGCAGCCATTATTAACTCCCCAAATGATGCAGACATCCTACAGAAACGCCTCACTGAGACCAATGACTGGTGTTGAAACCATGGCCTTAAGCTTAACACCAAAAAATGCATCATCCTCCCCTTTTGTAAAAAATCAGTTACCACTAATTATCACATCGATGGGAGCTCACTGAACCCTGAAGGCATTATAAGAGATCTGGGGATGTAGGTTGACAGCAACCTCTCCTTCAACCACCACATTGCCACTGTGGTCAGAAAGTCCTTCTGTGTGGCACATCTCATTACCAAGGGTTTTGCATCCAGGAAGAAAGAGGTCATCATCTCTCTCTCTACTCTTCCCTCATTAGACCAGTCATCGAGTATAATACCCTGTTTGGCATTTACCTCACTAGACATCTGCAACATCTGGAGAGGCCACAGAAGTACCTCATGAACAGGATCCTAGGCATTAAACACATGTTCTACACAAACAGACTCAAAAGACTCCAGCTGTGCTCTGTCTCATACTGCCTTCTTAGAGGCGATCTCTGCTTGACTTACAAAGCCATGCATGACCCAGCTCTGTTAGAAATGCTACATCTAAAGAAATCCATATCCCTCTACACCACATGCTCCAGAGACCTTAACCACATTACCACAACCAACAGAACATGCTGGAGAGACAGGTTCCTCACCCAGAGACTGCCCATGCTCTGGAATAGATTTCCCATACATGTCAAGCAGAGCACCTCACCATCCCTCTTTAGGATAAATCTTGATGAGTGGATGGGTAATAGAAAGTTCACCCCAGGATCACTCCAGTGGCTCTACTTGATAGCGGCACTGGGAACTAACATTGGGCAGCACGATGTCAGGTTACTTCTATGGGCTAGACTTGTAAAGGCTCCAGGGCCATTAGCCTAGTACACACTTATGAACCTATGAGACATGCACGCACCGGTACAACATTTGACTTGTGGTCCTGTAACATTGGTATCATTTTGCTATAACTGCTATCATATCAATATTGTTTAAAATTGTACTTGTTTTAAAATGTACTACTGGAGCTTTTCTCCTCGGGTCTCCACTGAAAATGGGCCACAAGCCCAGTTGGACAAACCCGGTTAACAAATGTCAATAAATAAATAAATGTGTTTGTACAGTGCATTGGTGTATGATTTGGCAGTCATGCATCTATTTTCTATTGACATGGGTGCCATGAAGTTAGCCACCTCTGTTTTTAAGAGCCCAAAGTCATCTTTGGAGAAGTTTTTCATGGTGGTTACCTTTGCAGGGTGTGGGTGAGATGTGGATTTCCATGGTGATTAGTTTGTTGTTGGCTCTAACCAGGGAGGAATTGACTATTTGTGTAGAGCAACAGTTGCCATGTTAATAATAACCAGGTCAAGGCTGTTGCTTCCTTTAGCGGGTTAAGAATGAGCTGGTTCAGGGCATTGGAACTGATGAATTCCAGGAAACATTGGGCCAGAATATTGGTGCATGAGTAGTTTTCCCAGTTGATGAAGGGGCGGCGCAGTGGTGCAGCGGTTAATGCTGTCACCTCACAGCAAGAGGTTCTCCGGTTCGATTCTCGGCTAGGGTGCCTTCTGTGTGGAGTTTGCATGTTCTCCCTGTGTTTGCGTGGGTTTCCTCAGTGTATTCTGGTTTCCTCCCACATTCTAAAGACATGCTTCTGGAGCATTTCTCCCCGGGCCTCCGCTGAAAACAGGATCTGTGGAACCTAGTCGGACTTTCCTGGTCAACAAATGTTAAATAAATAAATAAAATAAAATAAATAGTTGAAGTCACCTAGTATGAGAGTGTTGGATTCGACCCTAATAGTTTCCAGGGTGCTTACGAATATGGAGTGAGAGTCATGGGACATGGTTGGGGAGCTATAGTAGGCTATGACCTGAATCGCAGTCTTACCCAATGTTAGTTGTACCAGAAGTATCTCAGAAGCATTATGCTGGGCTACTAGTCTGGAGGTGTGCATATCTTTTATAAATATGGAGACACCACCACCTTTGGAGCTTCAGTCCATGTCCTGGAGCCGAAAGATGTGGAATGATTTATAGACTGGTAATGCAGGGTGCTTTCTGCTGCTTTAAACCAGGTCTCCGTTACAGCACAAATGTCGATGTTCTCCATTTTGAGGAGTGCTTAGAGCAAGTGCATCTTGAGATTTAGACTTCTAGCGTTGAACTGCATGACCCTCAGATTGCATTTATTTATAGCTGTACGGTGGTAATTTGGTCTTTGGAACATCACCTAAAAAAGGCACTACAGGGGTGGCAAGAGCCTTAGCCACTATCCCGAAACCCAGGGGTGACAGATGTAGGCCATCTCTGGCAAAGCATAGAGGTCTGTCAATCATGTCATCCCAAGTAGACAGATACTGGATCCCCTTAGAATGACACCAGAAAATTAGCCAACTGTTGAAGTCAACCATTTTCTGCTTGTATTGCCATATCATTCTGGGTAATGGAAGGATGCTGCTCAGGGCTAGGGTCATATCTGCCTGGGCCATATAATCCAAGAGCTCCTCCATGTCTCTTTTCATGTAGTCCAGGGAGGTGCATCTCAGGTCATTCACACTCACATGGACAGTGACAGAGTCATATTTGTACTTGTTGTGGAGTGACCTGAATGTGTGTGTGCGTGTTATGTGTCAGATTCTGGCACCTAATAGACAGCTGACTGTTATCTTCTCCTTATTCAACCTAGTGAGTAGGACATCAGTGTGCCTCACTATAGAGTCACCTGTGATTAGTGTATTGCACAAGCTGTTTTGTCTTAGGGGCTTAGGTTGACGGGCACACTGTGTAGGTGAGCTATGTGTCTTGTGGTTTGTGTTGTGGTGGTCAAGTGCATTTCTGCCCTGGAGGTCTCTGCTGTTTGGGTAGATTTCTATTGAGAGTCTCCGCGAAGGTGGGTGTGTGGTTTGTGTTTTTATGTGAGAGCTGTGATGGTGGGTGTTCTGGAGGGCTATGTGTTGCATGTGGTGTGGTGCAGGTGTTGACCTTCTCCTCTTGACCAGTTAGTCCGGTCTTGGCTTGAGAGTGCATGGCTTCCAATTTGGATATATAAGTGCATCTCTCAAAAGTCTGAGTGTTGGGAGGTAAGAGAAGAGGGTTGTCTGTGTACATGAGGTAGTTGCTACACTACCTCAGAATGCCCAAGTTCACCAGGTTAATAGGAGAAAGCACAGGGAACTGACCTTTAGACATGCCAGGAGGGATGGCCATTATTACTAAGTACTGGAGCTGTTTCCTTATATATTCCTTTTACAGGAAAAATGTCACTCAAAGTGTCTGAGTCTGTACAGACTTGAGTGGAAGCTAATATGTAGACCCTGAAATTTTAAGGATGAAGTATTTAGGCAGATATTCTGAAGTCAGAAAGAAATCAAGCAGTACTTACTGAAAAATAAAGAATTAACTTGTTAAGAATGATGAAAAGAGGGGAGTCGCATGAATGGCTACTGCCTGGCTACTACTTATTCTGGTCTCGGCACAGCTTCACTCTGTTGGGATACAATACTCCTTTGCTTTTTCTCTCACTAGAAACAAACTATTAGCACCAATCCCAAGAAGAGAAGCAGACCACGGCCTGTTTGGTGATCCACAGTCTTGTCCCAGATGATGCAAGGGTCTGTAGGCTTGTAGCCTAGCCTTTTTCTGGTAGATGCCTCGAACAGCAACCAGATCAATCAGGTACATTAAGCACAGACACTCACTCTCCAACCAGAAATAGTCAGGAATCAATGCATTCTGCTCCTACTCTCACCAGGATCAGAATATAAGCACAGATTCCAAGCTGTCACCTATAAAGCAGCTATTAAGCTTTCTGGTGATCAACAGTCTCCAGGAAATAATGTAACTGCACTCCTTCTCTCACAAGGAGAAAACAGAAGCACTAATCCCAAGATGACTGAGAGGCAGAATGCAGGCTCTCCAATAACTGGTGGTCTTGCAATAGATGCCTAAAGGTAAAATGAAAAAAATGGTTTATCCTAAACACTGCAGTGTGCACTAGAGGAGTTAGATGTGAAAGTAAGTAACTTAAGATCTGAAGTAGTTACTTCATTTGCTCTGCAACCTATGGGTATCGGATCCAACCTCGGATCCGAGCTGGCAGCTTTACTAGCTAAAAGATCCGAGCTCCTAGCTCCTCCCCTTTACCCATAATCCCCTGCTGCATGCTGCCTTTCCTCAGATCAAGTTTGCCGCGGCTGAAAGAAGCTACTAGTGAAGAGCTCCTTAGGCTTGGGTGAGATCGTTTCTATATATCTTGTTCAAAGTTAGACAAAAGTTTATTATTTTTTGTCAGTGTGTGAGTGATTTAGCCCCTTCGTCGAGTTATAGTCTTAGTTTTAATTTTTTGTGGTAATTTTTAGTTTTTTGGTCGTTGTGTTCTGTCCCTCCCCTATAGTGTCTGGGTGTGTTACTGTGATGGCTGAAGGGCCCAAAGCTGTCTTTTCTAAATGCACTGAGTGTGGCCATAAGCTTTCCCCGGCTGATGGCCACACTCAGTGCGTGTTGTGTCTGGGGGTGGCCCACCTTTCCACTAGCTGCCAGATATGTGCAGCGTTTAACCCTCGGGCCATCAGGGATAGGAAGAACAAGTTGATCCTGGCGGGCTTGTTACCGCAGGACACTTCTTCTTCCTCTCCCTCTAAGGCACAGGCTGCCACCGCAGCCCCTATACCTTTAGGTCCCCCCACTCTGCCTGGGACTCAACCTCCCTCTGCTGTGCAGGGTTCAGGGGAATCATCTGCCTCTTCTAGGGAGAAGAGACATAAAGAAAAGGAGAAGCACAAGAGTTATAAAAGGCGGGCTGAAACTCATCCCTCAGCCCTTATATCTAAAGTCTCTAGTCCCTCCACAAGGGCCCCCGGATCCTCTCCCTCTCGGCTCCATTCACCTTTTTTCTCGCCGGAGCCAGAGGAGGAGTACTGGTCTCCCTCGAGGTCGTCAAGGCGGCCCTCCCGGCTTGCCTCGACGACGTCTTCTAGGTCTACGAGAAGCCTGACCGACGCGGACATGGATCGGATGATGCGTCGATTTCTGCAGGCTCAGATGCAGATGGGGGTGCTCCTGCCTCCCCCCCTCAGGGGGGGAGTGCAGTCCCCCTTTTTGCTCCGATCACTCCTTCTCCAACCCGTTTTCGGGTTTTGGAGTCATTGGATCCGGGCCCTTTCAGAGCTGGGGATTTGTCGGCGCTGATAGCTTCGATGCCGACTGTACCCTCGAGCATGTCGGATCCTAGCTCTCGGGGCCGAGAGCTGAGCGTCGGATCCATTGGGGTTGGTGTGCCTTCGGCACCCTTCAGGTCGGAGCACACTTCCCTCTCGGATCCGACCGCTTCGGCCCCGACACCGATCCCTGCTTCGGAGCCGAGGAGATCGCTTTCGGAGCCTGGCGAAAGTGGCTTGCCTTCGGCTTTTGAGGTAGTGGAGAGGGTTCTGTCGAGGTCTTCCAGATCCCCGGTCCGGGCGTCGGATCCTCCCGCTCCCCCTTTGCATTTGGGTCTATCCTCCATCATCCGACCACTGGGACAGCCTTCTCAAACCCTCCAGTTAGTTCCCTTAGAGGAACAGGATCCCGTAGGTGAGCCTTCCTCGGATAGTCCCACCGAGGAGGTTCCTCGCAAACGAAGTGTAATAGGAGGCACCTGGACTCCCCTGAGTCCCTCATGACAGACACGGATTTGGATGAAGGGGAAGGTTCCCCAAGGTCACCCCCTGAGGATGTCTCCTTTGGAGACATCATGGAAATGTTGCGAATTAGAGGAAGGTTTTTGGGCAGACCACCCCGTCTGCCCAAAAACCTTCCTCGGACGAGTCCGTGTTTCTGGAAGCATTTGAGGCAGGCCTGTCTACCTCTAGGGTGTCCCCTCCGGGTGACCCCCTGGTAGACTTAATTACTACCAGGGCGTGGAAGGAGCCCGACACCGTGGAGCCAATTCCAAGACAGTCAGACAAAATTCTTAGCCCTCCCTCTGATAGGCAGGCCTGGTCTAAGGGGTCACCTGTGGATGCCATGTTGGTGGCAGCTGCCACGAAGAAGGAACTTGAGCAGGAGAGTTCCTCAGTCCACCCTCCAGATAAGGAATCTCGGGTGTTGGACCGCATTGGGAAGTGGATGTTTGCTTCAGCCACCTTCTCTGTAAGGGCACTGAACTACATGGCACGCATTATCACGCTACAGCGAGACCTAATAAAGGAATACGCTGCAGCTCCCCCGGAGTCCATGACGGTCGAGGATAAGAAGACTTTCTCGACTCGTATGGCCACTCTGAAGTCTATCTCAAATACGTCTATGCGGCTACTCTCCCACGCTACGGAGGGAGCTGCTAGAGCTAGCGGAGCTGGGGTCATCTTGCGGCGTCAAGCCTGGCACCACCTTTGCAATTTCGCGGAACCCTTTAAGGCGTCCTTTGCGAATGCTCCCTTTGACGGTTCTTTGCTCTTTGGCAAGACCGTATGCGAGATGCTGGTCCAAAGCGAGAAGGATGGGAAGATGCTGTCCAAAGCGAGAAGGACGGGAAGACGCTGTCTGCCGGAGTCTGCTTCTCTAATCCCCAACGATCCTTTTCGAGGAATCAGAGGGGACAAAAGAAGATGTGGTTCTGGAAGTCTCAGCAGTCCCGTCCAGCTTCGGACCCCTCGTCCTTCAGAGGCAGAGGAGGACAAGGTGGACACCGGCCCAGAGGCAGAGGGGGGCCACGTAATTTCGGGTCTAGAGAACCATTCTCGGATAGACCCGTGCAACAGCCCTGAGGGCTTACCCGACTGTCCCTCTCTGGAGGCAGTCGGGGGGGCATTTGTCGGAGCACCCACTAAATTGGGAGTCCATCACGACGGATCGATGGGTGCTCCGAATCATATCCAGAGGTTATTTCATCCCCTTCCTAAATCTTCCCCCTCCCATGAAGCGCCTCCCCGATGTCCCACCCGATCAAAGGGAGGTGGCAGCTTCAGAAATTTCGAAGCTGCTAGAAAAAAGAGCCATCCAGCGCGTCCCCCAGACCAGTTTGGATTGGGCTATTACTCCAGGTTCTTTTTGATGCCAAAAAAGACAGGGGACTTGAGACCGATTCTAGATCTCTCTTCCCTGAACCTGTTCATTCCCAAAGAGAAATTCCGGATGGTCACTCTTCAATCAATTCTCCCCCTCCTTCGGGAGAACAACTGGATGTGCTCCATAGACCTCAAGGATGCGTACTACCACATTTTGATGGACAGACGATCCAGGAGGTTTCTCCGCTTCCGGCTGGGAGCCAGTCATTATCAATTCAGGGTTCTTCCGTTCGGCCTCACCTCAGCCCCCAGGGTGTTCACCAAAGTCATGGCAGTGGTTGCAGCCCACCTGAGACTCCAGGGCATTCAGGTCTTTCCATACCTGGACGACTGGCTCCTCACTGCCTCCAACAGGCATCAACTGTGTGTTGCCAGGGATTATGCTCTAACTCTTGCCCAGAGCTTGGGCATCTCGGTAAACCTTCAAAAGTCCTTTCTTCATCCTGTGTAGGTTCTGGAATTTATAGGGGCCAAATTAGACACTCGCAGCTCTCAGGCCCTACTAACTCCGGACAGGGTGAACAGTTTGTCTTATCAGGTATTAGCCCTCCTTCAGAACCCGGCTCCTTCGGCAGAGTTAGTCCTGAGAGCACTAGGGTCTATGGCGGTGGCAATCAGTCTTTGTCTACACGCACGTCTACGAATAAGGATTCTACAATGGACCCTCCAAGTCCAATGGTCCCTGTTACTACATCTGTTGAACACCCCTATTCCACTAAGCAGGGCTTGCAGGGACTCCCTCCTCTAGTGGCTTCACTCAAGGGAGCTGCGAGAAGGGAGACCCTTCATAATGCCCCCGCCCCAAGCCACGTTGACCACGGATGCTTCTCGCCTCGGGTGGGGGGGCATTGTTCGGGCAGAACCATCCAAGGCAAGTGGACCCCCTTAGAGACCGCTTTGCATATCAATGTCCTAGAGATGAGGGTGGTGCTTCTGGCGTTGCAAGCTCTCCATGACCTTCTTCCTCTAGGGACTATTGCAGTTCAAACAGACAACATGGCAGTAGTCTGGTACATAAACAAACAGGGAGGAACCAGATCTTATCCCCTTTGTCGGGAGGCTATGAGAGTTTGGGTGTGGGCAATATCCACCAACCGCTTTCTGGTAGCAACGCACATTCCGGGTCGGTCCAACATTCTGGCGGACAAACTGAGTCATGTGATCCTCACACCGTACGAGTGGTCTCTCAAACCATCAGTTGCGAAACAGATCTTCCTCAAATGAGGTCTACCTTGCTGCAATCTTTTTGCTTCTCCGTTAAACACAAAGTGCAGCAAGTTTTTCGCAATACTTCCCCCACCAGGGGAGAGCCCCAGAGACACTCTGGTTCATGCTTGGCCACCCGGTCTCCTCTATGATTATCCCCCCTTCCTCTTATGACGAAGTTCATTCAGAAAGCATGTCGGTTGGGGAGCAGAGTTATCCTCATAGCCCCATTCTGGCCTCGCCAGATCTGGTTCCCATATCTGCGGTCTCACAGTGTAGTTCCTCCATGGATCTTAGATCCCATTCCAGATCTGATTTCGAATCCTGCGGGATTGCAACCTCCAAATCTGGTAAACCTCAAGCTCGCAGCTTGGTTGAACCAGTTCCACTGATGGCAAGGACTCCCGGCATCTCATCACCAGTAAAGGCCATTCTGGTAGCGGCTAACAAGCCTGCTACCAGAAAAACTTACAGTAGTAAATGGAAGCGTTTTTCTATCTGGGCTATGGACAAGGACTTAGATCCCTTTTTTGTTCCTATCCCAACGGTTCTTGAATTTCTGTCACACATTTTTCATCAAGGAGCAAGTGCATCTACAGTTAAAGTACAATTGGCAGCCATTTCCCATTTTCATATGAGGGATGGATTGGGATCTTTAGCTTTTGCGAAGATATGCAAAACCTTCTTGAAAGGCATTTCTCTATTGAAACCACCAGTTAGGACTGCGGTCCCACCATGGGACTTAACTCTAGTTTTACAGGCATTGACAAGCCCACCTTTTGACACTGCCGCCTCAGTTCCTTTAAAGTTCTTATCATGGAAAACAGCCTTTCTAGTTGCTATTACTTCAGCCAGGAGGGTTTCGGAACTTCAAACCCTTTGCATGAAACCCCTTTATCTAATTTTCCATAAGGATAGAGTGTCTCTCAGGACTAACCCTTCCTTCTTACCAAAGGTGGCTTCAGAGTCAAATATTAATCAGTCGATTAATTTACCAGTGTTCTTTCCCAACTTTCAGAACAAAGGGGAATACAAATTACACAAGTTGGATGTACATAGACAACTACGTTTTTACTTGCACAGGACAAAGGATACTCGCAAGGCTGATCAGTTGTTTGTGTCCTTTGCCAAATCTGCCATGGGTAGAGCTATTTCCAAAGTTACCTTAGCAAATTGGATTTCACAATGCATCATTCATGCGTATGTATCCTCAGGTAAACCTGCTCCTATCGGAGTCCATGCCCACTCAACCCGATCCATAGCCACATCAGCAGCCTTCTGGTCCAGGGTTCCTCTGGATGACATATGTTCAGCAGCTACTTGGTCCTCTTCCCATACATTCATTTCTCATTATAAATTGGATATGATATCCAGGAGTAGGGCTTCCTTTGGCTCATGTGCTTCTGGAATATCCTTCCTTAAAGGCCGCCCAAGGTTTTTAGGTAGCTGGGGACTCTGTCCCACAGGTTGCAGAGCAAATGAAGTAACTACTTCAGATAAAGAAGTTATGTACTCACCATAATGTTCCATCTGAGTAGGTACTTCATTTGTCTGCAACCGACCCCCCCCCCCATGTCCCCTAGCCATTATCGTGATCCCTGATCATGATTAAGATTGTTTCATGAGGTTAGGCTTTATTTGGTCCTCTGTCAAGGGTATTAGTTATTGGATTAAGCAAACCTCGATCTGAGGAAAGGCAGCATGCAGCAGGGGATTATGGGTAAAGGGGAGGAGGTTGGAGCTCAGATCTTTTAGCTAGTAAAGCTGCTGGCTCGGATCCGAGGTCAGGTCCGATACCCACAGGTTGCAGACAAATGAAGTACCTACTCAGATGGAACGTTATGGTGAGTACATAACTTCTTTTTTTACCTAATTAAAATTTTAAGTTTTAGCTGAGAGTCACTATTTTTAAAACAGCAAAATAAATTGAAAGGGGATAGTCACTTTTGTATTCTGGTAGTATGGAACAACAAACAACAAAAACTAGGTACCCTATATAGGATAAAACACTACAAATGGCACAGCAAGAAATACTCTAGCCTCAACCTACTTAGTCCTGTCCCTTTTTATGCTTCTTTTATCCTTGCTAACACAAATGCCACACTAAAGACCAAAACGGTCTATGTCATATCATCGAATGACAACATTGTCAAATGTATCATCTTGCAGGCTGTTCAACGGTTCTGAGATTGCGTTAAGGTATGGATCAGGAAATATGCCTTTTTTCCCACAGTAATGGAATCTTGGAGTAGGTATATATAATTAGTGGGGGGTGTGGGGGTGCAGTCCCCCACATGTGGGGGCTTGATGACCTGCATTGTTGACAAGATGATGTTCGACAATGTGGCTGTTTGATGACGAGACACAGACCTAGACCAAACAGCCTCTTGTTATAATAATGACACAAACTTTGCTATCAGTCCTACAATGTCAGGCCTTAAAACAACTAAACTGTATAGAACCAAATAACTTCCTCGGACTCTCTCAGGTAATTACTGCATATAAACTAATACATTATCCCACAAAATGCCCAGTATTAAAAAAATACACTACTGCATCACACTCCTACAAGGAATCTTCAGTCAGATGAAACAGTACTCCCAAGTTCTTCTAAATCTAACAACTCATCATAGGATTTTGGTTTGGAATTATTCATTTAAGGTTTGTTCATAGGTTGGTACTAGGCTATTGGCCCTAGGGCCTATACAAGCCTAGCCATAACAATTCCCTGGCTATTTGTCCCCACAGTATTTACTTCCGTGGACCCCTGTCTAGCAGGGCGACTGATGTGATCCCCGGGGTGAATGTCCTATCTCCCATCCAATCATCAAGGTTCCTTTCGAAGACGGCCAAAGAGGCGCTATGCTTGACATATATGGACAGTCTAGTCCAGAGTCTGGGGAGTCTCTGGGTCAGGAACCTATCCCTCCAGCATGTTTTGTTCATTGTGATGACAAGGTTTATGTCTATTTTTTTATCTTTTTTTTATATTTGCTCTTTTTGGAGGTTTTAAGAGGTCTTGGCTATGATCAGTTAGAAAAGAATATTTTTGCAGACAGTGACTAATATCCAGAAAATTAGTAGAAGGAGATGAGAAACAGCATTCCTAATAATAATAGTGGCATCTTTTTTAGCTGTAGTGCTTGTTTGACTTGCTGTTTTCTGCCTGACTGTTGCTGGTCTCTGTCTGCATTTATTTTTATTTAACTTGATGGCTTTTGTGTTGCCCACCCCTACTACAAATCGGATTTTGGACACTCCCCCAGTTTCACCTCATCAGCTCATTCTACTGAGAACGGAGAGATCAACTGGGAAGACCCCCCCCCCACTTAGTCTCTTAAACTTAAATTATCTTCTGCTTCCTGCCTGCCCACTTACTGAAAAAACTGCACTTTATTCAGCTGCTTTTACTGTATAGTAAACTCTCTAACTAGAACTCACGCAACAAAAACAAAAAAATCGAAGAACTACAGTACAATTTTCATACGTTACACTTTGCCCCCCCCTGCAGAAACATACCTTATGTTTTAGAGTTTTAAAAAGGAAGATAAGAATAAAGTCCCTCCCCCCAACCTAAGAACAAGTTAAACCAAACAAATAGTACAGGGCACAGTATTAGTCAGGCCTATTTTTAATAGCAACTCTCAAGCAACCAGAAACTACAGTTATCCAACATCTACCAATCCCCATGGGTACCAGTTAGCTGAGGGTTTACTGTATTTGTGTTCATAAAGTGTTCAATTGCATTTAAGCTCCTGCATTTATTACTGCTTGTTAGTAGCCTGATTACATTGTAACTGTTATTCTAGGCCTCATAGTTCTGATTTAAGCACTTTGGCTCCAAACCAGTTATTGTACATCAGGAAAATTTGTGATCTACACTCTTGTAGCAGGAGAGGACGTTGACACCCTTCTGAGTTGGGAATTGCTGGTTAAAGATGTATTGTGTCTGTTGTTCTAAAATTGTCTTAGTTCTGGTTTAAGTATTTGGGCTCCAAACCAGTTATTTTACATTAAGAAGGCTTGTGGTCTACACTCCTGTGGCAGGAGTGGATAGCCTATGCCCTTCTGAGCTGGGGATTGCTGGTTGAAGGCTTGTTATGTTCATTACTCTAAACATGTCTTAGTTCTGTTAATCTGTGTAGACACTGATCTCTCACAGTGCACGTTTCCCTTAAAATGCCACTACTGTCTAGGCAGATTTTTTTAACTACTAGAGCATCTAGTCTGTGCATAGCCGAGTGCTGCTTATCAGGTTTCTTGTCTTATTGAACTATTCAATATTTAAGTTTCCCTCACTCCTCCCTAGGAGATCAGTAGCCATGGATGTGCACTTCTCAACTCTCTTTGTGGCCAGTCTGTTTGAGATCAGTATTCTGAGGCATTGTAGCAATTGCCTCATGTACACTGACAACCCACTTATTCTTAATAAAACAGATAATGTGAGAGGTGTAAATATACTTCAATGTTGGAGGCAAAACTCTTTGACAGAACCTAAACTAATCCTACAGAGGTTGTCAGTGACACTTGTACCACACCTGCTGCACAGGGTAAAGACCCTACACATAAAACTATTTATGCTGAGCCACGTACAGGTAACCTTCCTAAAACACCAAGACCTCCTGCACAGCACAATCAAAAAATGGGTCCTCGGCCATTACAAACATTCCATTAAAACATCACCCAAAACTACACTTAGTAACAGTATATCCAATGCCTCTACTGCTAAGTCATAAAGGTAACAAAACTACAGTTTTCAGTCAAAAGACCACTGGTTAATTTCCCCGAAAAATCCCAGGAGTCCTTTAAATTTTTGGAAGACACATTGCATAAGTGGTTATTAACCTTGAAACTAAATTTATTTTGATGAAACAGCCCTTGGTTCCTGCAGTGTTTGGCATTGCCAAAACACACAAGAGCACACAGGACATCCTTTACAGATTAATTTTTTTCTGCCCAAGGGTCCGGGACTTATACCCTGGCAACATATATTAACAGGAAACTCAAGAATGTGTTGGAAGGTGCTGAACATATTTTAAATGACCCCTGGAATTTTGAGGGAGAAATTAACCAACGGCCTTGTGATGAAACTGTAGTTTTGTTACCACTGATATTTTACGAGTATTCCCTGTGACGAGGGACCTTCCTTTTTTTTCAACATCCCCTTTTAGAGATAAAATACTTGGAAAACAGGGAAGTAAGATCATTGGTTAAAATTATGGAATTAGTTTTACTGAATCATTTCCTGTACTCTGAAGGTGAGTTTTACAGGCAGGTAAAAGGAATGGCCATGGGGGTGGCTTGTGTCCCCATTTTTGCTAACCTAGTTATACTCACCTGGGAAAGACGTTTTGTGTTTCAAACTCCATTTCCCTCCTACTGTAAAGTTTACAGTAGATATTTGTATGACAATTTTAGTATTTGGCAGGAAAAGGACAAAGAACTGGATAAATTCCTAAAATACATTTCTGGTACTACTACTTAATTTCTTAGATTTACACACAAATACTCATTCCAAACCTAACATTATCTTTACGTCCACTTAAAAGTGGAAAATAAATGTTTTATTTTCCTTATTTACATTGAGAGAACCTTTTCCAACTCATACCTTTGCTATAATAGTCCACACCAGTCACATTGTAAAAGGAACCTGATTAAAAGCCAATTTATAAGAGCAGCCAGGATGGTATCCAATGACAACTTGTTTTTTTTTGAAGAACTGGAATGAATGAAAAATATGTTTTTAGAGAGAGGATACCCACAAGACTTCTTATCTAATGTTTGTGATAAGGTTGTTAAGGGAAGGGGAGTTAAATATACACCCCTCCTAGGAAAATGATAACACAAGTTCAGCTTTTTTTGTTTCAAATAATAGTAATACTGTTGACTTTCACATCTTGATGGTAATCAAATATAATGGCACATGCTTGTTTGAAAAGTACATCATTATTAAGAACTGGCCTATATTGAAAATAGATGATGACGTGTTACAAACAAAAGGACTAAGATCCCATTTGTTTACAAAGTAGAAAATAACATTAAAAAATACTGGAGAGCGACACGGTGGAGCCATACTTAGGTACAACAAAATGCGGGGGATTGTAGTTTTTGTTCTTATATTACAAGCCAGGAAAGTATAGTTCTGAAAAACTATTGAATCACTAAAGCTACTTTTGTAAGGGGAAATTGTGAAACGAAGGGACTGGTGTATTTAGCAATGTGTAATCAATGTCAGGCGTACTACATGGGTAAAACACAGAGAAACTTAGTTAAAAGAATAAATAAGCACTTATATGATATTAGAAAATGAAACACCAACAATGCTCTTTATTAATACTCTATGGTATGCCAAGGATTCAACAACTTTGTTTTTGCAATTTTGGAAACTGTTAATCGGGTGTCAAAAGTGCTCACTGGGAAAACTGAACTGAATACAGGGAGTTAGTGTGGCAATACACTTGGATGCTACCACATTCCCTTGACTGAATGAGCATAATTCTATTATTCCTGTTAAAAATAAGAGCAGTAATTTATGATTTTCTTTTCTTTGCTACAAATACATCAGATAGTTTAAGGCTACAATAATGCATTACATTTTTTAATATTTTATTATAATTATACTACATTTGATTTTATTTCATTTTATTTAGTTAGTGTTTTAAGATTTCAAGATGTATTTGTACGCACCAAAACTTTACATTCTGTCCTTCTGTAATGACAAGATTTTCCGAGATAAATAAACTGTGGTTGGAAAAAACTTTTAAAATTTTGTTTAAATAGTTTAATTGGTTGACTAATCACCTGTCCAATTACATTTTACTAATGATTAGGATAGGGCTTTAAATGGGGTAGTGTGTTCTACTGACTGTTCTGATGAAGTCCCAAGTTCTGGGATGAAAGGTCTCAACATTTTTAAATAAAGCAGTTTATTTTACCTTGGAGTATTAGGAATATTTTCTACATGACCCTTGGCTGTGCCTGGATGACGTGAACCTTATTTTGTGGTTATTAATTACGTGTGTCAGACAGGTATGAGTCTAGCAATAAGCAGCATACCACCTACTCAAAGGATGATACCATGTTAGCAACAGAAAAATGGTTGACTTTAACAATTGGCTTAGCTTCTGGTGTCATTCCAAGTGTGTACAGTATTTGATGGTCTGGGAGGACATGGTTGACAGACCTTACTGCTTTGTCAGGGATAGTCTGCATTTTTCTCTTCCAGGCTTTATGATATTGGAAAAGACCTTTTCCACTTCCAAAATGCCTTTTTTAGGCAGTGCCAAATTGATAAAACCCCTCACTTAAATGAGCCTACAACAGAATATCTGAAGGTGGTACTGCTTAATGCTAGAAGTTTTAAAAAGAGCTCCACCCCAAGCAAGCCTTCCTCTTCCTGGACAGTGATCTGTGCAGTAACAGCGACATGGTATAAAGTCACTGAAAGCACCCCAGCAATGCAAGGTTATAATGTGTTTTACACCTTTAGACCAGCAACTACACATGAGGGAACTAAAGGTGAAGGAGTCTTGGTTTATATTAAAAACAACCTCACATCCAGACTAGTTGAGATATATGACCCACCAGAACTCATACATGTGCAACTCACCATAAACAGGGTCTTGTACCATATCCTTGCAACCTGTAGGTCCCCCTCCATGTCCCAGGAACCCCATGCTACCTATCCCAATGTAACACAGTCTCTCACCATTCAACCCAATATGATATTCATGAGGATCGTTACTACTCCTCTACAGACTGGGAATCCTAAACCAGTTCTAATGCACATCCGCAATGATTCCTAAATTTCGTTAATACCAACATCCTGGAACAGTTGGTCCATTCTCCTACCAGGGGTACAAACATCCTTGACCTTGTACTAATGAACATGGGCGGCCAATGTTGCTTACCCAATGTAATGTCTTCACTCATCAGATCTGGCCATAATGCAGTATTGCTTGAAATACAAATTAAACACTGGGATCTGATTAAGCTAAAAACCTTTAGGAAGTATTCCAAGGCTAAGCTTGCTCTACAAAGTGACACCTTTGCTAAATTCCAAGCATCCCCAACCCCAGTAAAAAACATAGCATATGCTCTGCTATTTACAAAATCTATGTACATACTGATAGCAGTGTAGACTGAGCTGTGCTCACTTGTATGACAGAGGTGTAAATACACTTTAATGATGGAGACAAACTCAAAAGACAAGCCACTCAGGTGGAATCACAGTATCAATCATTATAAAACAAATGTAAAAAAAAAAAATATTGGTCAAGTGTAGGAGGAACAAAGCCATATGTACTAAAAGCCCCCTGGTCAATCTAAACAGGCAGCCAAGAGGATTAATTAACACCTCAAAGGCTAAACTTGAAAAAAAGCTTTTCAGGCAAAGGATAACCACAAAGCTTTCTACAACTATGTCCATAACCTCATAGGAAATGGGCAACAATGCAGAAAACTTGTTGGAAATGGCATGATCCATACTGAACCAGAAGCCATTGCCAACTTTTTTACTGTCAGGTTCATAACAGACCCCCCCCATTCCCCGTGATAGTCCAAAGAAAATATCACACACCACAATCCCCCGAACCTACTAAGCAACGGGTCATTGATGCACTTTCCAAGGCCAAAAACACTGCATCGATGGGTCCAAATAACATCCTGGGATGCTTAATAAATAGCATGAAACATGACCTCAGTGGTCAGTGGTCCATCTGAATCACTTTTCAGTTGTTGCCTACAGTCAGGTTCTGTGCTCAAGGAAAGAAAGATGGCTACAGTCCTTCAGTAATTCCTCTGCACAAAGGAGGTCCACCACTGATCTAGGTAACAACAGGCCCATATGTCTGACCAGCATCATATGTAAGGCCATAGAAAGAATAATCATGGTCATGATAAATGAGGACATCTGTAACCTGCAAACACTGGGCCCATCATATTTCTGCTTTTTGAAAAGAAGGTCATGCCTACTAAATCTGGTGGAATTTTTTGAGAGGGTCACCAAAGCATTGGGTGAAGGCAAGAGTGTGTTTACAGCTTACCTCAACCTGGCCAAGGTTTTTGATACAATACCCCATTCAGGCATTATAGAATGCTCACTAATTTAGGTACAAACCCTTTTTTCACCCACTGGACAGCCAACTGGCTCACTGATAGGACCCAGGAGGTCAAAATAGATGAGTCCACCTCTACCAAGAGTCCAGTCACTAGCAGAGTTCCCCCAGAGCTTGGTACTGGGCCCACTCTTTTTCATCTATTTCTAAGAAATGGAAGCAAAAATTGAAGGTTTATGGCCAAGTTTGCAGACACTAGCATTCTTCACGAAGGCCTGTCTCTGACTAACAAATGGTGCCAAAGACATGGTCTTAAACTCAGTGCTAAGAGGTGCATAATTGTACCCTTTGGGAAGTCAACCATCCCGGTTAATTACTATGTTAATAATACACTCTTAAGAGTCAACCCAGTGAACAGGGATCTAGGAATGGACATACACAGTAGCCTTATACTTGACCATCATATGGCCACAGTGGTAAAGAAGTCCTTTTATCTTGCACAACTTATAAGTAAGGGCATGGCATCTAGGTCCAAAGAGGTCATTATCCCACTGTACTCCACCCTTATCAGACCAATCATAGAGTACAGTACCTCCCTTTGGTATATACCTGACCAGGTGTATGCAGCTACTACAGCGACCTCAGAAGTTCCTTACAGAAATAATACAAGGCTTAACACACCTGTCTTATCCAGAGCACCTTAAAGCCCTCTTCCTCTATTCAATTTCCTATAGTATCTGAGGGGTGATCAAAGCCTGGTTTACAAGGCATCCACAAACCCCACACTTATGAATCTCCTACATATTTGTAAGTCACACAGTGCCAGAAATACACGGTCTAGGGACCTGAATTTTGTCTGCGACTTAAACAAAACATGCTGGGGAGACACATATGTCAACCAGGGATTGCTGCTCCTATGGAACAGGCTTCCATTCCATGTGAAGCTCAGTTCATCTATTACCCAGTTTAAGTGCAACCTAGACAAGTGGATGGGGAACAGGAAATTTACACTGGGCCTGGGACCCATGTCCCTTATGGCTAGAGGTAGCTTTATAAATACCTGTCCCTCAATGTCCTATTTGGACACAGGACATCATTATTCTTTTGGGAAAACTTAGCTAGGTTTAGAAAGCCCCCCCCCCCCCCGTGTCATTACACCAGTAACAATGTATGAATCTATAAATCAGGAGGCTTAATACACTCCTCCTATGTGTTCAAACTATGGAATGTTGTCCCCACAAAATTAACAATTTCAGACAAATTACCCTGCTTCAAAACAGAGCTCAAACGATACCCAATTCAACCCCAGACATGCTCATGGTCATTCCAGACTGACAGTTTCTCCCATGATTTCACAACCTTCCAAAATCTTCTCGACCCTTCCACCTCCTTGTCCAATATATCACCTCCCCTTACAGCCCCTGTGACATTTACTCATCTCACTTCATGTCTTGAATGTCACCTCCCAATTCTTCTCTCTTTCTATAATATATTTTTCCCTCAAATTTGAAACTTGTATCCCCTTTTAGTCTCCTTTTCCTTAACTACACTCTTTCTCTCAAGCACTTTTTACAATCTCTCTCATCTGATTTTCTCTATGAAACTTCTACAACACTTTCAGTAACTCTCACACTCAATACTCAAACATGTATTTCTCTCCCTCACTTACATCAATAGCATCACTCATCAATCAATGTTGTATCTTACTGTACAGATTCCAGCTGCTTGTATAAAATCTGTTACAGGTAACTACTTTCCAGATCAGATGTAGTGTATGAACTTTTCCTTCTTCAATCTGTATACAACCTATTCTACCAACCCTGTATTTTATTGCCACTCATGAATGTAAATATTATTTCATATGTATACTTTTGCTGAAAACAATGTTGTTTTTAAAAATAAAACTGTTAATTACAAGTTTTTGTAATGCAGCTTTTCTCCCCAGGGTCTATATCATATGTTCGAAGTTTTACAACTTCGAACTTGAAAATATCGAATTTAAATGTTTGAAGTTATAAAACTTCAAACATATGTAAAAAAAAACTAATGGCTGTAGGCAGGGGGCAAGCTCCCTGGTGCCCCCCACACCCCCTGCTCTTTCAATATACCAACTCCGAGACCGCACTACAGTGCAGTAAGGGAAATCTTCCCTTTATCACACTAGTGCGGTCTCGGAGTTGGTATCGTTAAAGAGTGGGGGGATGGCTGTGCCCCCCAAGTGGCGGGTGCAGGGGGGCTTGCCCCCCTTGCCTACACTAGTCAGGTAAGTTCCATTTGTTTGTTTTTTTATTATATGTTTGAAATTTTGAACATTTAAATTTGATTATTTAACGTTCGAATTTTTCAAACTTCGAACATATAATATAGACTCTTCTCCCCAGGCCTCTGCTGAAAATAGGTATACACAGTCGGAATTTCCTGCTCAACAAAGGCAATAAATAAATATAATACAGTATGTACAATTTAAACTAACATGTATAAGATAGTAACTAAACTGGATTATATAAAAGGAAAACACTATTTGGAACATACAGTCATGTAAAAAACATTAATACAACAACAAACAAACATGACAGAGGGTAAGTTTCGAACAGATTTTACATTGCAAAGTTTGATTGGACAATAAAGAGGGGTCCATAGATATGTTGGCTATGATGGACGACATATGTACTTTCACTGAGGTATAAGACAATCCTATTTTAGACTCAGGTACACACTGCAAAACCTTTGGCACTCCTACCAAGCTGGGGTTTGATTCCATCTTTGGCACTACAGGGAACGTTTCTTCATTTAATCAAGTAGGACTGCCTAGAACTACAGAAACCTCTTAGCTTCTCTCATGGTTTTAAGGAAATCTTTAGAGAGCAGGTACCTAAAAGGTAACAAGGTCACATTGTCTATTCAGTGAAATGGAATGTTTTCAGGTTAGATGCACTATAAAAACCTTGAGCTGCATCAGGAGTTTCAAGTACTGAGTCATAAAGTTTCTCCCTCACCATATCAATCAGGATGTAGAGCAATGTCACATCAGCCAAATGGATATTATCAGTATCATCTTTTGTCTCTAAAGCAGTGTAAATACTTCATTACCACATTTTAATTGTCACATACTTTACAAACCTCATGTATAGTGCACTTATTTGCACATCACTAGTACACTAGGCCCTGCCATACAATCAGAGCTTACAGTAAACTTTCAAAACCTTACCGTTGTTAAGCACGTACATTCACATATCACTTCAGTCTTAATCTCAAGCTTGATTTAATATTGCTCCTCAAACAAAAATAATTAAACACACAAATGATTTATTTACTTATTTATTTATATTTATTTATCTTTGTAGAAGTTGAAATTCCAACTGGGCAAAGTCCATTTTCAGCAAGGGCCCAGGGAGAATAGCTCCTGCAGATTAAAATACTCAGGACAAGTTTTTTTTTTTACAAAAATATGTTACAAAGATTGTTATCTAGATATCTTAAGAACTAACAGGTAATTGTTCTTTAATGATACTATACAAAGACATTTCTTATGTGGTGATATTATACATAGCATTAGTTCTTAGCTGCCACAAAGCCTCCTGCTTTTCAAGTTGTAAAGGCCATGGGGGCCTTTTTGCAAATATTGTTATGTTTCAATGGTAGAAGAAGTATTTACAAAATTCACCATTTTACTCCCATTGTAGAATGCACATCCATTTTTTTATGATATTTTTATTTTTTGCCCCCCCCCCCTCGATGCTGCAACAGACGTTTTAGCTTACATTAATAATTCAACTTCCTTTTTAAAGTTTACACATAATGTCAGCCAAATGAGTTCTCATGCTTAGATGTGAGATTGATAAAAGACATTGGCTCTTTTACTCATGTGATTTTTTTAACTTGTTGGTTTGATATTGAGTTACCTAGTTACAATAACCTTTTAACACTCATTTATTGTTAGTTTCCTGCTATTGACTCGAATTCACATGACATGTGTTATATAAATGGTGCTTCTTTTACTGTTATTTTATTTTGATAAAGTCTCTGAATGGTCAGAGATAAAAGCGCTTGTTTTATAGTTGATTATGAAAGTATTTTGGTGTGAATAAACTGTTTTTTACTGAAACACACCTGTTCGCTTGTTATTTCTGGAACCGGAACCTTTTGTGACATTTGTTTTTTTTGTTTGGTGATTTTACCAAGAATACTAAGGTACTTACTGACACAGAACCTGGTTATAAGAGAGTGGGGTAAGAATACTGACACAGAACCTGGTTATAACAGAGTGGGGTAAGAATACTAGGGTACATACTGACACAGAACCTAGTTATAAGATAGTCAGGGCAAGTACTTGAACTTGAAGGAGATGGATAAAATCAGAAGGTTAGAAAGAAACTGAAATGTAAGGTGGGGACTAAGACAGGAAGATAACCAAGGAGAAGTTGTATAAAGATATGTTCTATAGAAGGGGTGGAGGTTAGAAAGGGATTGTGGGGTATGAGCTGACTAAGAAAAAATGAGTTACCCTGGTGAGTACCATGTGCATGACCACAGTTACCCTAGTGAGTACCATGTGCATGACCACCTGTGGTTTAGTTACCCTGGTGAGTACCATGTGCGTGACCACCTGTGGTTTAGTCACCCTGATGAGTACCATGTGCGTGACCACCTGTGGTTTAGTTACCCTGGTGAGTAGCATGTGCGTGACCACATGTGGTTTAGTCACCCTGGTGAGTAGCATGTGCGTGACCACCTGTGGTTTAGTCACCCTGGTGAGTAGCATGTGCATGACCACCTGTGGTTTGGTTACCCTGGTCAGTAGCATGTGCATGACCACCTGTGGTTTAGTTACCCTGGTGAGTAGCATGTGCATAACCACCTGTGGTTTAGTCACCCTGGTGAGTAGCATGTGCATGACCACCTGTGGTTTAGTTACCCTTGTGAGTAGCATGTGCATGACCACCTGTGGTTTAGTCACCCTGATGAGTAGCATGTGCATGACCACCTGTGGTTTAGTTACCCTGGTGAGTACCATGTGCATGACCACCTGTAATTTAGTCACCCTGGTGAGTAGCATGTGCATGACCACCTGTGGTTTAGTTACCCTGGTGAGTAGCATGTGCATGACCACATGTGGTTTAGTTACCCTGGTCAGTAGCATGTGCATGACCACCTGTGGTTTAGTCACCCTGGTCAGTAGCATGTGCATGACCACCTGTGGTTTAGTTACCCTGGTGAGTAGCATGTGCATGACCACCTGTGGTTTAGTCACCCTGGTGAGTAGCATGTGCATGACCACCTGTGGTTTAGTTACCCTGGTGAGTACCATGTGCATGACCACCTGTGGTTTAGTCACCCTGGTGAGTAGCATGTGCATGACCACCTGTGGTTTAGTTACCCTGGTGAGTAGCATGTGCATGACCACCTGTGGTTTAGTTACCCTGGTGAGTAGCATGTGCATGACCACCTGTGGTTTAGTCACCCTGGTGAGTAGCATGTGCATGACCACCTGTGGTTTAGTTACCCTTGTGAGGAGCATGTGCATGACCGCCTGTGGTTTAGTTACCCTTGTGAGGAGCATGTGCATGACCGCCTGTGCTTTAGTTACCCTTGTGAGGAGCATGTGCATGACCGCCTGTGGTTTAAGTGTTTTATTATCTATTTAATTTGAGATGAAGGATTAAACTAGTAACCACCCTGTTTTATTTTCACTTCATTACACATCTAATAACTAACCAGAGCACTGATTTCTTCCTTTGTACTACTTGTGCCTACTTTATTAAACAGATAAACATCTTAGCCATTTTGTGCATGTCAATGCCCTCTTCAAGTCAGTTTCTTTTACAGAATCCCATACAGTCCATTTTTAAGTATTTCTGTTTCTGATTTCCAAAATATGTCAGTTTTATATTTTTAAACACTGTAATCACACTTTCACCTCTCTTACCTCTCTTATTGATGGCTTGTCTTTAATTTTCCATTTCCTAGTTATAACTTTCTTAGTTGCTACCAAAACTAAAGTTAGAAATGCCTTCACCTCTTTAATGTGTGATATGTTACACCAACTCAGCAAAATCATCTATATACTGAGATTAACATTTCTTTAAAAGTATAAAACTAATCATATTAATCAAATTATTTTTGTAGTAAAGCAACTTCACACATTCCAAAATATATATGCCCCCAAGAATATCCTTCTTCGCCACTGTATCTCCAAAATAAGCGTGGTTTGCAGGAACATTTGTTAAAGTCTCAAAGGGGTGTAGAAATACTTGTCCACACATCTCCTTGCAAAAATTCTTAGATTTCTTTATTTAAATGCATATCTGGATTAAAACTAATTTCTCCTCCAGTGAATATCTTTTTTATCTTTATTTAATCAATCTTTCACTCCATGGCCTTTTTACCCTTGCATCGTACTATTTTCTCAACTGTAACATTTATATGGCCCATTTATTACTCTTTTCTTATAGGTTCATAGGCTGGTACTAGGCTATTGGCCCTAGGGCCTATACAAGCCTAGCCATAACAATTCCCTGGCTATTTCTTCCCACAGTATTTACTTCCCTGGACCACTGTCTAGCAGGGCGGCTGACATGATCCCCAGGGTGAATTTTCTATCTCCCATCCAAGGAGGCACTCTGCTTGACATGTATGGGCAGTCTATTCCACAGTCTGGGGAGTCTCTGGGTCAGGAACCTGCCCATCTAGCATGTTTTGTTCATTGTGATAACAAGGTTTAAATCCTTGGAGTGTGTGTCTCTGAGGAATTGGGATTTCTTTGGGATTTGTTTAACTGTAGCATGTCCAACAGCTCTGGGTTTGACATGGCCTTGTATGTTAAGCAGAGATCGCCTCTGAGTAGATGATATGCGACAGAGGATGGGTGGAGTTTTTTTAGATGGTCAGCTTAGGGCATCTGCTTTAGGCCTGTGATTCTTTTAGTGAAGTATTTCTGTGGCCTTTCCAGTTGTTGCAGATGTCTTGAAAGGTACATACCAAATGGGGCATTGTATTCCATAATGGGTCTAATGAGGGATGAGTACAGTGGGACAATGACCTCCTTTTTTCTGGATGAACAGCCCTTAGTGATGAGATTTGCCACATAGAAGGATTTCCTGACTGTTGTGGTGATGTGGTTATCAAAGACGAGCCCACTGTCCACCTGTATCCCTAAGTCTCTTATCACACTTTCGGTGTTTAGTGTACTGCTACCTATGTGGTAATTCACGGGTACATGTTTTTTCCCAAAGGGGATAACTATACATTTCTTGGCACTGAGCTTGAGCCCATGGTTCTGACACCAAGCATCTGTTTCTGTAAGGCCCTTTTGTAGAATATCCACATCATTTGGGGATTCAATAATGGCTCCCAATTTGCAGTCATCTGTGAACTTTGTTAGCCAGAGTCCCTTAGTATTGGCCTGTACTTCAGAGAAGTAGATGCCAAACAAGAGCGGTCCCAGGACTGAACCCTGAGGTACTCCACTTGTCACTTGCTGGAGCTGGATTTGGAGTCGGCTACTTTTACAGTGTGGGTTCTGTCAGTAAGCCAGATGGCAACCCATTCAGTGACGTAGGGATTAATGCCCAGCCTAGTAAGTTTATTTATGATTCCAGAGTGGGGGATGGTGTTGAAAGCCTTGGCAAGGTCCAGATAGCCTGTGTGGACCACCTTACTCTTGTCCAAGGCTCTGAAGACTGATTTGAAGAAGTCAATCAGGTTCAGGTGACAAGATCGGCCCTTCACGAACCCAAATTGCATGGTGTCCAGTGTTTGAAGGTTGTCAATGTTTTTGTTTATAAGTTCCATGATAATACGTTCCATGGCCTTGAAGATCAGGCTCGTCAGACTGATGGGGCAGCAGTTCCTGGGATCCAACATGGATCCCCCCTTGTGTAGTGGGATAACTGTATTTGTGCGCTACTCAGTGGGCACAAAGTCTGAGGTGAGGCTATGATTAAACATGACACTAAGATGAGGTGCCAGTTCATTTTGTAATTCATGTAGTACACAGCCTGGGATGTCATCAGGTCCCATGGATGCTGTATTCTTAGCTCTGAGTGCATTTTTTTACCTGTGTGGCCATTATTACCGGAATTTGGCAATCTTCCGGTATTGAGATGTGTCCTTTAGAGGGTGAGAGGGGGATGAAGTTTGCACTGAATCGATCTGCCAGGATATTGGCAATATCCTTGGGATCAGTATATTCATAGGTTCATAGATTAGTACTAAGCTAACTGCCCTTGTGAGCCATTTTAAACCTAGCCAATTATCCCTTGTGAGACTCAAACCCTGCACCTTTGTTTGTAAGGCAAACACCTTAACCATTATGCCACCCTCCTAACCTTAATGCCTTTCTGTTGTAGCTCAGAGCAGACCTGAGCATTACCATTTAGATTCTTGACATAGCTATACAATGCCTTGTGGTTGTCTTTGCAATCTTAGGCAAGTTTACTTTTTGTAACTAGCTTTGGAGGATTTTATGAGGGATCTCAGCTTCTTACTGAGGCTGGTAAGGGAGTTTTTTGCATCATGGGATTTTCCTCTTTTCTGCAACAGTTTCTTCCTTTTGTTGTAAAGTTTGTTTATAGCAGGGGACCACCAGATTAGCTTCCTTTTGTTTGGAGGAGAGTGTCTTGGTTCTATTGTGGATGTCTAGGTTCATGCATGAGTGGATGTGCTCGTAAAGTAACTTAGTGTAGGATTCAGCAGTCGAACTTTCAGTTCCCGCCTGCATGGGTGTCATGAAGTTTGTCACTTCTGACTTGAGTAGCATGAAGTTGGCTTTGGAGAAGTTTTTTACTGAGGTTTCCTTACTGGGGGGTGGGGGTGGGATGTGTATGTCAAGGGTGATTAGCTTAGGGTCAGACCTGACCAACGAGGGGGTGACCATAGATGTGGAGCATCAGTTTACCATGTTGGTAACAACCAGGTCTAGGATATTTGAGCCCCTGGTGGGACTAAGGATTAGTGATCCAGGGTGTTGGAATTTATGAATTCCAAGAACCATTGGGCAAAGGTGTTAGTACACGAGTATTTTCCCAGTTAATGGCAGGGTAGTTGAAATCACCCAGTATTAGGGTGTTTGATTGTATCTTAATATTTTCCAGTATGTTTAGAAAGGTGTACTGAGAATCTTGGGGCATGGTGCAGGATCTGTTGCAAGCTACAATTTGGATTGCTGTCTTACCTAGTGTTAGTTGCACCTGTAGAATTTCAGATGCAATGTGTTGGGCAACTAGCCTGGTGTTGTGAATATCCTTGGTGAATATGGGCACTCCTCCACCTTTAGTGTTTCGGTCCTGGTTTGGTGGCCGAAAAGTGTGATAAGAGTTGTAGCCTGGTACTGCAGGGGTGCTATTTGGAGCCTTGAACCAGGTCTCAGTTACTGCACAGATATCAATGTTCTCCATTTTTAGGAGTGCCTCAAGAGAATGCATTTTGAGGTTTAGACTTCTAGCATTGAGTAGCATTACCTTCAGATTTTGCATGCTTGTACCTGTTATGGTGGTGGTTTTGTCCTTTGAACTTTGCCTAAAAAGACACTATAGGGGTGGCAAGAGCCTTAGCCAGTAACCTGAATCCCAGTGGTGACAGGTGCAGACCATCTCTAGCAAATCATTGTGGTCTGTCGATCATGTCATCACAGGCAGACAGATACTGGATTGCCTTTGAATGATACCAGAAGCTTAGCCAATTTTTGAAGTCAATCATTTTGTCCTTATACTGTGGTGTAATTCTGGGAGAAGGCAGGATATCACTCAGGGCTAGGGTCATACCTGCCTGGGCCACATGATCTGAGAGCTCTTCCATGTCTCTTTTCATGTAGTCCAGGGAGGTAAATTTTAAGTCATTCACTCCAGCATGGACAATGACAGAGTCACTTGCAGTGCAATTATGTGGTGTT